>NC_056737.1:789863700-789913700 GCF_019279795.1 Protopterus annectens
TAGCTCTAAGATGTCCCTTCAAATCACGTAATCCTAAACCAAGTATTATCAATGATATTATGGCTCTAAAGGTCTGTAATAATCTATGCACACCTTTATTTGTTGGTATACACATTTTTCAATATATATTTTTCAGATAGAATCCTTGCAGTTCTCAACCAGTGGAACATCCAGTAACACAAGTGATAACTGCTTTCCAATGCTTTTGTACTGTTACACAGGAATGCTTATTTTCTTATATTAACTCTTAACATCTCCTGTCTGTCCACTGATCAAGTCCATCCAAACCTTTCTACAGTGTCTGAGGATCCTTAGTGCTGGTAACTGTGTCAGGTAATTGTCCTCTGCATATCTAATTGCACCATCTGATTGCCAAACGTCTCTCAGATTAAAATAATAACAGTAAGGGTACTGGGACTGATTTGCTGGGGAACAGCAGTGGCTAGGGTGTGTTTATCATGTAAACTGTTGTTGTGTTTCACTTTCCATTTTCTGTAAAATGACCACTCATAGAGCAACTTTCTGAGTGCATCATCTAAGTTCAGTTATGCTGTTTTATTTAGGAGTATGAAATGGTTCTCAGATCAGAAGCTCTGCGAGGTCAATGAATGCCACATCCTTCTAAATCACTACATCAACAGTTCTTAAGACCATGTCTCAAAATATTAGATTAGTGCAAAGTGATGCATGTTTTCCAAATGCATGCTGTGAGATAGCATCATGTGCAAAGTAAATCAGTTTCTCAATAACATATTGAAAGCTGCCCATTCCGTTGCTTCAAAGGCAATACACAACAGACTAAAGGGTCTGTAAGAGCTTCAGTCCAGTTTAAGACCTACCCCTTTCCAGATGAGAACTACATGTGAGTCTGTTTGAATAGTTGGATATTTACATTTCCATAATTTACGTAATATGTACACACATGATAAACAGGGTAATCCTGGACTTAATTATTTAGCTCTCTATTTGATGTCTGGGCCTGATACCTTCATAGTATTAAAGCTAGACAATATGATTTGTGGTTAACTCAAGCAAAATAGTCTGAACATTCTTAGGACAATGATGGGAGGTTGCGAGGCAAGAACAATTAAAGTAACTCCCATGATGTGACATAAAATCAAAATACATGGTAAAGGCATCTAGAGAGGCCAGCCCACTGCTATAGGAGTAGGACACCCTGTTGTGCTTCTGCTGTATACCTGGGTTTGATTACGATCACAGGTAATGGAGGGACTGACTGGGGGAAGGACTGATGAGGATGCCCTTGCTCGTGTATCCCAGGGGGTAGTTAGTTTATCTTGGGGATGCATCTTGTCACTTAATCTCTTTTGGACAAAAGAGACCTAAGGGACTGCCTGTCTTAAAACAGGGGTAAGACTTCTTGAGGTGATACTCCATTTGTATGACTGAGTGATGTCCTTGTGCTAGACACCCCTTGCACAGCTACTCCTTGGAGTGCTGTCTGGGTGCATTGAAGAATGATGCAAGAACACAGACACACACACACACACACACACACACACACACACACACACACACACACACACACACACACCTTTGAAAGCAACAACTTCTCACAATAGTGAGATGGAAGAGAGTGAGAAGGGGCAGGGCAGAGGGCCAAGGGCTGAACAATTAAAAACAAAGTATCTGTAGCACTTCTCTCACTACCTGGTTGTGACTATTGTCATATGTAATAGCAGATTTATAAGATGATTCATGTTGCTAGAATTTTATATTGGAGAAAATGCCCTTTTTTAATGTCCTTCTTGTGAAGGGTTGAATTTGTTTCAAATGGATGCATATATTTAATCAATGCATTAATCATAGTGGGATTCATCAATCATGCTCAGCTGAAATCAGATTATTTAACACATTAGCAAATGCAGTGAGCATTCAAAACTTTGACAGGGATGGTTTTCCTTACCACAAAGGCTGGGCAGTCTGGAATTGGTATATTTAAAGATGTGGGGAGTCAGGAGATGCAGAGGTCTTGGCCCTCCCATGAAAAATACTTGTTTTTGTTTTGTTATAAAAGTCAGCATTGTCTTTTGCTAACTTTTTTATTACTATTATGTGTAATTGATTTTGGTGTGGTGACTTGCTTTCAATCTGTCTGTTCTGACCTTGTGATCCTGATTATTCCGTTTTCCTGCATTGTGTCCAGTAGTCCTGTGATTTCCTGCTATTGTCATCCTTTTACATGTTTTATATGTACTCTCATTTTTATTTTAACTAAACCCATTAATTTCTTGTTAAAGACACTGTATATTAATAAATATTTTACAATGTATTTACTCCTTCTGAGGCATATATAATACTCTCAGGTTCATTAAGAATTTTCTGAGATGTTTGTTTTCAAACAGCTTTTTGTTGGCTGTCCCTCTGATGACCAAACCCCATCTCAACTGTTAAAATGATCTATTATTTCATCAAACTAGCCTCATTCCATAGTAACTTTCCTTTGTAAGAATGTCATTCTTGTTCATATCACTTTGGGATTCGATACTAACAACAGCAAAATGTGACCACTGACTGCTAAGGTTGCTCAAATGACACAAATTATCCCAAACTACAGGACCAGGAGAATAATGTTTAATAAAGCAGATCCTCTGTTTGGATCTGGAATGACTTGGCTTATCCACCATGGCTATAAAGCACTTTGCTAAAGATTATACGCCTATCACTAATAGTTTTAACTTATTTTTGGACCCTGTCTAGAAATGACTGGACCTTGAAAATGGTTGGACATATTCTCATGAAATTAAAGATCATGTGGGGTCACTTACCTATAAATACCTTTAGGCTGTGCCTCTATCTCCAAAGGAACAGACAGAATAGCATTATGAATTTTAATGAAAAAATATAATTTTTATATCCCACCATTTAAACAGAGTGCATATCTCAACTTTTTACAGGAATGCATAGTATTTTAGACTTTTACATTTGTTAACTTGGAACAGAACTAATAATTACACTTTTTGTTTAAAGCTTGTTTTTTTTCTTGGTAATGTTAATCTGTCATACACATCAGTCATCATCTTCACCCTGTTTAGCCTTTTGAACCCATTCATTCTCGTATCACAGTGACCCATGAGCCACACATCACCCAATAGAGAGTTGCCATTTTCCACTGGCAATTTATTTTTTTGCATGCCTATAATATTGTGATAGCCATTGTTGAGACAGAGAGATGTTACCTAGATGGACATGGGGATCTTTTCTATAGTGTCCTAAGTCTTTACTCATATACTCATGAGGCAAGAACCATCATACTGAGATCCAGATTACCATCATAGTGACATCTGCATGCTCCCGTGCACATGTGTAAATCCAGCCTTAGTGTATCTGCACTTCTTCACCTTTATTAACTGTCCTCATATGTTTCACTGCACATTTATAAATTAATTACAATGTAATAGAAGTCTTCTTACATAACTGGCTTTAGGCACCAGCGAACGCTGCGGTTGCTGGGGGCCCCCTGTTGCTAGGGGGCCCCCAACCACAGCAAGTTATTTATCTTGATGTCTTGCAAAATGTCTGTCAAACTAAGAAAAGCTAGTAGTACAGCAATTGTGTATACTTCATAAACCAGGTGGGTAATAACTCTAAATTATTTATATCTCCTTTAAAATTCATAGATATCTCTGGTTATTTTAACAGTGTGTTATCAACTAACAGGCTTCACAATCCCATTAAATGTTTTACCACTTACATAGTACCTCTGGCTTAGTTAAACCTGATTGGTGGATAGTCTCTCCACTAAAACTTGCAACGTAGTCAGCTTTAGATACCTGTGGGTGCAAGGGAGCCCCTTAATTATCCTTGACTGTGTGGGGGTGCCACAAAAGTAGCTGATGGATAGGAAAATGAGGAAAAAATCTATTAATTTTCTGATTATGCTCTTTAACCTGAACAGGGCTCTGGTATGACCTTGTTAGGATAAAGCTGATAATGAACATAAGCAGGGTAAGCTGTAATGAGATCAGCAGGCCGGAGTGACTCATTTGACTGCAAACCTTGTATTTTAAGAAGAGCTGATGCTTTTGATCTTCAGGGATGTTTTTTTTCCAAGAAGTTTTATAAATATTGGTAGAATACCAGATACTACAACTCTCGACTATTCTGCAGAAGAATTCAGCATAATACCAAACATAATAGCAGAACAAAGGCTCAAAATCAGGAACATGTTTTAAATATTACTCTAATTCACTTCAAGTTATTAGAAGAACACATTTTGCATCAACATGCATTTTTTGGACAATAAGGCGTATAAACCGCTGATACCTGGAATTATTGACTGTCTGTATCCGTGAATGATTTATTAGGGAATCAAACTTTTTACAAAGGATGGATCAAAATTATGAGCAAAATCAGGGAAGGTCTGTGTAATCAAAGACAGTGGCAGGTATGCATTACTCCTCACCAAGGTAAATAAAAGTGGCTTACCCTGCTGCTGTTTGACGATTGCTAAACAGCATTCACTGATCTGGTGTGACAGTACCAGTGTTTCACAATGTATTGCTATTTGCTGAAATAAGTACAAAACTACTATTGCTATGGCTTTTGTGTGTGTTTGTAAAAAATATCACTGATTTTTTATCTTTGCATACACTCAATAATGCCAGGACACATACATTATTCTTCTGGGTATCAGTGAAAAATGTAGCGAACAATTAATTATATTTCAAAAGTAATGCATAAAATATACCACAGAAGATTCAGACACTTCAATCTTCAAGGAGTCTGGTGGCCTCCACTCCCCAGACTGTATACACTTGATACAGGGGCTCCCTTAATCATCCTTGACTGTGTGAGGGTCCCACAAAAGCTGTCGCTGGTTGAAGAAATATGAGAAAAGATGTATTAATTTTGTGGCTACACTCTTTAACTGAGCAAGGCTGACCTTGTTACGATAAAGCTGATAATGGCCTGTGCTATCAACTGCATGCATTCTAAAACCAGCCCTGCTCAGATGTGTGTGTATAGAAAGCTGCTGTATGTTATGAGGGGGGTGGGGTGGGGGAGTTGTGGTTACTTCTTTAATTTTCATTACAGTCAAACCATAGAGGTTTGCACATGAGGTCATTACAAGTTTTGTTTGGGCTGAGGACAGTGTGGTTATGATTGTTTCTTTTACTTTTCCTCACAGACCTCAGAGGTATACAAAAAAGATTACCGCAGCTCGTGTAGGGGTAGTATACTGTCTAGGAGCAACAAAGTAGAATACATTACTGTAATCATTATTTTTCAATTTCACATCAGGCATGTATACAGGTAGCTGCCTTTGATGGGTACGGTTGACGAGTGAGGCGGCATGCTATGTATACGTATGTCAGCACTCACTTGAAACATATGACTGTGGCAGTTTGAACCTCTGCTTTTATCCCAGTCTAACACCAGAGGGATGCATAGACAGTGACTGTTTTTTTGGGGGGGGGCTACGGAGGATGGCCCTATTCCCAGATTGGAACTATGTGTTTGTTGTAAGTTACTATTTTGTCATCTTTGAATATTAAGCCTTGGGCACAACTTATATCTTTCTTGGAATAAAAAAAGACAAATTATTTTCTTACTCGTGGTTTTTGTTTAGGACACCATTAGATTAAAAGGTTGGGAAAATGTTGTAAAATACATCTAAGAACACCTATAACCCTATGGCTTCTTGGGCCCTGGCTTATCTGGGTTATTTCATAAATGGTTATTACTGTGCTATCTTGGTCAGCAAAGGTGTGATGAAAGCATGCAAGGAAAATTAAGCAAAACAGCAACAATGAATTTCTTTCCTTAATCATAATTTCTATTCAAGCCTTCACTGGATGAAAAGATTATGTAAAAGAAAAAAATTTAAATACACTTTAGAGCATATAGACAGCATTTCACCTTAGTCCACACCTATACATAGAGTTGCTATAAAGTATCATCGTTGTAACTAAAATACCAGTAACCATGAATGTCTCTGTGAGATGGGTGAACATAGTGAGGTACATAGATCTGCTGCACCGTAAGAGCATTATAGCTACATGTCATTCTGTACATACTACTCCTAAAAGTTTGCAGCATGATCTAAAAGGCTGCTTCGGAGGGTTGGCAGTGACAGGGTGATACTCTGATGGAAGAGCCTAGGGGCCCCCCAACTTAACATTTGCTGGGGGCCCCCAAAATGCTAACACCGGCCCTTCTTCTTGGATATATTGATTTTAGCCCTATGGTCAACATTGCCTGATCAATGTTAAAAAAAAAATTGGCAGGTCATGTCTTACTTAAAAATACAGTACCACAAAAAAATAAATAAATAAATGCTGAGTGTGACAAAGACTGCAAGTATCAGATCATTCATAAAACCGATGCACAGATATTCCTGACCTAACTTATTTATGATCACATTGCATTTACATGTTATGCAGGCAGTACTGGAAAAGGTATCATTTGTAACAAAATCTACAGATGTTTATATAAAGATATATATCAGAAACATTTAACTATACAGATATGCATCACCTAGTGGCTCCCAGGTTTCTGATGAAGTTTAACCTGCTGGTCTAATTGTGAGATCCCAAATGAGAGTGAGTGATCCCAGACATAAAAGAAAGAACAAAAACAATCTTATAGGATTAAGGCAAATGTAAAGCTATATACACCACATACTGCCTCACTGCTCATACTGTACTACTATCTGACGATGTAAGCACAGTAACAAAAGGGAAGGAGAAACTGAAACTGTTACACATCAACCATACACAGAAAGTCTCACTGACATGAAAAAGAGCTGACATGGAAGTGGACAGCCAATGAGAAAATATTAGAGGGAAGGAAAATAGACTGTTTAAAACTGTAAATGGGGCAATGCATGTATATAACTAATGTGTAATCAATTCTCTTCTCACTCCACCGCAGCTTTCATTCCACACATCAGATTACTTGACATGCCTTGACCTCTGTTTTCTGAGTTCCCTATATATTGCTGTTAGCATACGTGCTGTAAATATGTAATACGCTGTAACATAAATAAAAATGTACTCATGTCCTGGGAGCATCTCAAAAATCCCCACCAGTGCCATACATGTGCCTCTTTTCTCTTAAAGGGAGAAAGGACGTATTTGGGGTAGAAGACTACAAGGTTGTTCTCTCCTTGGAGAGGGAGACCCCAGCTGTAGGGTCACAGCAGAATTCAGCCAGACCCCCTAACTAGACAGATAAGTGGTGGGAGTGATATTCATCAGTCTTAGAGGTAGTAGGCTTTAAGGTTATTCTCTCCCTGGTGATTGAGAACACAGCTTTAGGGTAACCTGCAGGGACACAGGAACAAATGGTTAATAGGGGTATAGATGGGTATTGACATCTAGTGGATAAGGGGCAAAAATATGTAGCATAGAAATAAAACACAATGTCAGTTTATAAATACGCCACCATTGCATGATTCCCTTCATGTAAATATTAAAAAGGAAAAAACAGTTCAGCTGGGAAATGAAACAACACTTTACAAGCTACATAATCAGTGGCATAAACTACACCAAACTAGTTTAGTGTACAGCAGTAAACACATTAAGCAATTCACATGCAAAGTGCGTCAGTTAGACATTCACAGTAAAATATTTCAGCACAAAGAGATGTACATGTAAAGAAGTGCTTACAAACAGTTGCCTTATTTTAAAAATACAAAAAAGGTAACAAAACTTTTTAAAATTGTGTGTGTTTTCACCTCTAAAAGTAAGCTAGTGTTTTGTGTAACAATCATAACCATCATCTGGCCATGGGGGAAGGCACTCACTTCTAAAGTAAGTAAAAATCAAAGATTTTGAACTTTTGGTTCGTCCATGCTAGACGTTACTATGATCAGAGTCCACAGCATTCACTAATCACCATTTGACTGCTGTGGACTCTGGCATCAATTAGATACATGCCGAACTATTTTGCCTTCATCATCTTCATCCTCATTTGGATATAAAAATACTTTATGTCTCTGCACCTGATGTCAAAAGGCTGTGGCATAAGTCTGTAAGTTAGAATAATACAGGTAACCATTCCATTGGTCCCACAGTGTGCTGTGATGCTAACTTAAATGCAGATATATTGGTTTTGTTTCATAAAAAAGTATATACTATACTAAATAATGATCCCCTTCAAAAGTAATGTCAACACAACAAAGGTGTGAAGTTGAACCCTTAATGTGTGTGTGTGTGTGTGTGTGTGTGTGTGTGTGTGTGTGTGTGTGTGTGTGTGTGTACTTATCAGCTGTGGGTAAAGCAAGTGAATAATTCAGCCAACCACTCAGATTAGTAAATGTACTATAAAAAAATAACAGCAACATGATAGAAGTAATCTAAAAGACAAAAGGAGAATTCTTTTATTTACTGGTAATTGCTTTTACCCCCCCCCCCCCATAGTGACATACATAAGACATGTTTGTGAGACTGATATGTGTCTCAAAGGATCCCCCTGCTCTGGAACAGGCAACCCATCCAGGTGAAGCACAGCCCATCCCTAACCCTATTTAAGCATAATCTTGATCAATGGATGGGAAATCAGAAATTCACTCTAGGTATGGCCCCCTTGTCTCTAATATACATAGGTAGGCAATAATGCTCAGACTAATATAACCCCCCCACATAACCTCCAGAAACTTCTTAACTAACATACCTCCTCATAATAAATGCCCACGATACATAGGGGCACAATTTGGTTGGATTGCACAGCGAGGCTTATAAAGGCCCTGGTGGTTATTAGCTGAGTATATAACTGTGGGCCTACATCACTGTTAACAGCATCATTTGTAGAGTCATGCTCTCAACAAAGCATAAGACTAGTGACAGTTTCATTCTGACTTTTGGTTTTGTGTCATTCAATAACATAGAGCAACAGTTTGCATTCAAGATACCACTGGATAATTATAAAAGAAAACCTAGATAAATCATGTCATACCAAAGTATGTTGCAGATGTCCTTATACAAGTATATGCAGGATGAAGAGTATGTTAACTGAATCTATAACAGTATAACTTTAAGACTGAATTTTGAAAGTTGAAATGATTTGTAAAATGTAGTCATGTGAAAAGTTTAAGCATTCATTGTAAATAGTTATCTTGGAGATAAATGTCAGTTAACAGAAGTAAAAGACATTCTAGAAGGAGGTCATTAAACTTCAATTATAGCAACAATAATTCAAAGTAATCTTGTTAGTATAAGAACAGCTTCAATTTTAGAATCTGCCTAAATTTATTTCTTTAGCCTATTTTCATTGCAAATGTTTAAAACAATCAATGACATTAATTGCATCATCTAAATACACTGTGTGTGTAACTGAAGGATACATTTTAATACAGTTCATTAAGAAAATTACTAGATTTTTTCTTTGTTTTTGATTATTTCTTCATAGCAGATTAACATTTATGTTAATAGAATTTCATATATTAAATTATTATGCCATCTTTCTAATCTGTGTCACACAATTTCAAATGTCAAATCAATGCACCTTTTTAAATCTCAAGATAATTATGAAAAAATGCAAACAAAATTGGTAGAACACCTGCAAAGAAACGTCTTGTTACAAAAGTCAAAGCAAGATATATTAAAACAGGAAGATATTGAAAATTGCATCTGAAATGCAAAGGCTGAACTATAATTCATTTATAGTTTTGATATTTTATGAACATTTTATAATTATTTTAAATTTGTGTTACTATTAAAATGTGCACACACAGACATACAGAGAAAGGGAGGGAAGGAGCTGTTGCATAGAAAGTACATTTATATTTTCCTTGATTCAAGAAAAAATGTACAATCTCACCTTTAAACTGCACAATCTGTCAAGCACTCTGGCTATATCACTACACAGCTAGACTCAACTACCGTCAACAGTCTAACTTTTATCACTGCAGTCAAAGCTAGGGAGCTTGCAAACTGTTTTATCAAGGTGGCTGGTTTTGAGTTTTCTTTTATCACCATAAATTTCCATTTTAACTGCGAGTATTAGAATAATACAACTAGTTTGCCCTTAGAACATTCTTCCTAGCCATGCACTTTACATCCAGATTTTTGTTTCTAAAATAAAGTTTATTTTTAATTTACCTCTGTTTTAAACAGCAGTACAGCATTACATTTGCAGTCAAACAGATGAAAATAACTTATCAAAGTGACACTGGCTTTGTGCGTCTTGTCTTTCTTACTGTCACAGTAATTAATGATGATTGTCAGGGAGCTAAATCTGTTGTCTATATTATTAAAAAGATCATTTCCTGACATTTTTAAATAAAGCTAATCTAACATGTACATTCAACAGTTCAGCCATTTGTGTTTAGTGAACACTGTTGAGCTTTTGGGTATATTCTCTCCAGTCAGCAGGAGTGCAGTGTTTACTTATTTATGTCGAGTACAGGGTGAATGGTATGAGTGTCATTAATTTCCTCTGATACCAAAACATTTTTATTACTTGCACAAGTACATGGTTTAATTTACTTTGAATAAAAATCAAATGGAACGTTTCCCCTTTCAGAATGTATGAGTTATGTTCTTGAGTATGGTGATGTTTACTGAATTAGATATGATCCTACCATGCAAAAGAGATGTTAGGCATTTCAAACAACACACTGAATGATTATAATGTTGCTACAATTGACAAATACAAATTGTCTTTATTTTGTTGCAGACTTGTCCAGTATATTTGGATATTTTCTTTCATGTGAACTGAGAAGTCATCAGATGAAGGAATGTAGTTTTCATAAAGGAAAAATTAATGTAATGAGAAAAAAAAGTACTAGATAGGGGCAGTAAATTGAATATACTACTAGATGGTGACTGTGTTTACAGCAAAAGGTTTGGATGTGATTATAGCCTGTCAAAACCTGACAGAGATCAAACTATTGTTTACTTAAACTGTTATTTGATGCTGATTTGCTCAAGATGCTGCTAATATGGAGCTTGGATTGCATACTAAACATTTTGGACCATTTAAGGAGTTGGATTTTCTGTCTACGTTATAGCACCTACTTTTTTGCAACACAGATTCTAAGAACTACAAAAATTCAAACATTTGTAAGCAAATATGGCAGAAAAAAAAGAAAAATGTGAACTGTTCACACTATGAATGTACTTTATAAAAGTCCTGATAGGAGTTTTGTGACATACTCAAACAGTTTTTGTTTCTTTTGAGAATAACAGCGAAAATGGGAGAACATCTAACCTTATCAGGGTGAGTTTAACTGTCATCTACAGTTTAATGATAACTCACAAGTGTCTTAAAAAATCTAGCAGGGGCTGAAGTGTAGGTGAAATATGTGCAACTAGTGTAGCAAATTGGAGACTAGTTAGGTAAGAGTGCTGTGATCTCTCTCTTTCTCTCTATTACACACACACACACACACACACACACACACACACACACACACACACACACACACACTCACTGTTAATGAGAATCAGGAGATTAATTTTTGAAAGCTAATTTGCAAAACATGGGATAGCTACCAGGTGGTGTGAACATATGCTGCCCTTGGGAGTTGTTGCAAAAGAGGGTTATTAAAGTAGCTTTTAAATGTCTAGTTAGAAACATAAATAAACAATAAATGTAAAATGATAGACATTTTAACAGTTGCTAAATTCAAAGGACACTCCAAAGTATTTTCCAGAGTGAGCCTATAAGCACTGAAAACCTGTTGAAAGATTAGTAGGTACTGGAGTGGGTCTGCAATACTAAAATTGTATAATGAATAACAGGTCTGCTGTACCTAACAAAAATGTGATTTCTAACTAACATACTGGATATAACTGCAAATGTCGTGCTTATCAAAAATTTGATTTCTAAACAATATGATAATACTAATGTACTAACATAGTGTAATAAAGTAACAGTTACAACAGTGGAATCAGTATATTGTGTCTGTGCCATATACTATATTTGCCAACTATGCAATATAGATAGTAAAGAAATGAAGGGTACAATGAATTCTTGGAGCATGGTCACACTTATTAAGGAACCTTATGCAAGTAAACATACAACACACAACAAGATAAAGGTGGAAATAATATATGTTCATGGTAATAGAGAAGAGTATCCTATAACATATTGAAATATCATCACTTTATGTAAATACTACATCATATACTTTAGTGACTAATCTAGTCCATGGTGGTATAAATGGTCAAGACTTCTCACAATGCAACTCACTGGAAACTGTGGGGAGAGAGAGAGCACAGTTAGATATCCTATGGCCTGAATACACCTCTTGGGAGCGAGTACTGTTAGACACTCATTGGCCTGATGTAGCAGCAGCCTAACACAGCATTAGGAACACACTGTTCTGAATATATCCCTAGTGAAAATGGAAGGGGGGACAGCAGCACACTTGTACACCACTGATATACACAGTTCAGATAAGAAAAAAGGATAGGTGTAGAAAATACAATAGAAACTAAAATCTGTCTTAACCTAGAGGGAGAGAACAATATTCATGTTATCAGATCTTTTAAATTACTGTTGCATTGTATAGTGAATGAAAGATAAGTGATTTCATTTCTTGATCTGATTTCAAATCAGTTTAACAGTCTGTATCTGCTTTAGCTAAGGACTTTAAGTTTACTTAGTAATTCTAGTTCATAGCTGCACTGCATTTTGCCATTTAAGTGGTCTAACTGCTGGTATTAAACCCTAGTTTCATTCTTATGTACTGAGTGTATGTCAGGCTAGTTCATGACTAGTCTTTGTATTAAGGCAGTTCCAGGCCAGTAAGCTCAGAGCTAAGGGACTAAGAATTCCAAAGCTGCTGCTTGCTGTGATATTTTAAATGTAATAGTTCTATTACATAGAGAAAGAAAGAAATAGAAGTGTTTTCATAAAGAAAGAAAGATGTGTTTTCATTTTTTTATCTAATCTTGAATTCATTTTAACAGTCTGAATCTACTTTAGCTGTGGTTTTGGGTCTATATTATATGAATGAAAGTTAATAATCTCAAACGCTCTGAAGAGCGAAAATGTTGGACCTTGAAGATCTTCTTGTGGGATCGCAGTACAGTGAAAGTCAGAATATGTGCCCTTTCCTCACTGTAGTGCTATCTCGGAGTTGGTATATATATTTAGTGGGGAGTGTGGGTGCACAGCCCCCCCCCCCCACAATAAGGAGTTCAAGGTCTGGCATTTTTGCTCTTCAGAGCATTCAAGATTATGAACTTTCATTCATATAATATAGACCCAATGTTTGTAAGCCTAAATTAGTAATTCCAGTACATAGTTTCACTGTATTTTTCTCTTTAAGTGGTCTGTTGACATTAAACTCTAGTTTCATTCTTTTGTACTGAGTATATGTCAGGCTAGTTCAGGAATAGTCTTTGCATAAAGGCAGTTCCAGGTGAGTCAGCTCAGAGCTAAGGGGAGAACAGCTACAGTCATTCCCATGCATAAGGGAAGACCTTCCACAGTCCCAGGCAATTACACTCCTGTAAGTCTGACCAGCCTTATATGCAAAGCCATGAAAAGACTTTTCATGGAACTAATCAGTCAGGATAAAGGGAACCTCCAAACAGTGGACCTGTCTAAGTCTGGATTCATCAACCTGGTGTATTTCTTTTGAAAAGGTCACCAAGGCAGTGGATGAAGGCAAAATGGTACACACAGCATACCTAAACCTGACCAAAACTTCTGACACAATTCCCCACTTAGGAATAGAAGAAAAGCTAAATAAATGGGAAGGAATCCCTATGTCACCCAGGATTGCCAACTGGCTCACAGACAGAATGCAGTAAATCAAAATATGGGAATTTACCTACAGAAAGAGATCAGTCACCAGTGGAGTCCCCCAAGTTTCTGTGCTGGGATCTCTCATGTTTGACATCTACTTTTCTGAAGTAAAAGCCAATACCACAGTCCTCTCATTGACTAAATTTGCAGATGATTGCAAGTTAGACACATTCATTGAATCCTCAAATGACCTAGCTATCCTACTGGAAGGCTTGTCCCAAATATATAACTGGTGTTAAAATTATTGATTGAAACTGACAAAAATGCAGTATTGTATCCTTTGGGAAGTCTTTTGTCTCAGGGAAGTACCACATTAATAATATGCTGGTAAGAGCTGACCCCATTGTTTGAAATTTGGGAACTAACCTTTGACCAAAGTGTGTCCATTGTTGTAAGAAAGTCCTTTACTGCACACATAAACAAAGGGATTATGTCTACATCTAGGGATGTCACAGTTCCCCTTTACTCACCCTCATTGGGCCAATCACTGAGTATAATGTACTCTTTGACATGCATCTGTCCAGACACATGCAACAACTGGAATGCCTACAGAGATACCTTACTAAAAGGATACAAGGCCTAAACAACACGTCCTATATGGATCGACACAAAGCCTTATCACTATACTCAGTATCCCACAGACTGCTAATAGGTGGCCTTTCTCTGGCATACAAGGCATTATCTGGCCCAGTACTAATGGATTTATTGCACATCAGCAAGTCAAATGGCATCAGAAATACTTAATTTAGAAATCTAAACCTTCTGCAACATCAACAGAACAGTTTGGAGAGACAGATATATCTCACAGAGGATGCCACTGGTCTGGAACAGACTCTTTGTTCACATAAAACAAAGTTCATCCCTGTCCATATTCTAGTACAACTTGGATCTATGGATGGAAAAAGAAAAATTAGCCCAGGACTGCCCTCGTACTACTACTACTACTATTGGACAGAAAAACTCCTAAAGGCTTTATCCCATGCATGGGTCCCCTCAAATTATCTAAGGTATGATTGCACTTATTCTCATTAAGGATAATATATAATTATCGATCATGGGATGGGTAAGGCCAATCTCTAACTAAATGGGTTAGGTTAATTTGAGCACAAAAAGGGAAAATGGCTAGGCTTAAAATGATCTGCAAGGGCAGCTAGCCTAGAGCTTACCTGTGAACCTTTGAACCTTTCAGAAACTGTTACTGAGTCTTACCAAAAAAACTCATTTGTTAAGTTAGTAAAAGAAGTCAGTGGATATACTGAAAGGGAAGAACCCTTAGTGCATGATACATAACTTGGTCAGAAGGTTCTAGTCATCAAAGTAATGAAGGGTGTTTGTGTAGTGACAGAGAGGGAAAATAATAAGTTGCCCAAGAAAAGAAAAGACACCAGGCCACAGTGTTAGAATCCCCTAGTAGGGTCAAAACAGGGGCATAGTCAGAAACAGGGCTGTCAGCAATGAGTACTTGAACAAACCCACAAATTAAAAGAAAAGAAACTACTAAAACAAAAAGCAGACGAAAATGACTGATGAAGAGCTTATACCCTCTATTTCATGAAAGTGTACTGGCAAAAGTGTTCTCAAAATGCAGATTTACAGATAAGCAATATGAAAACACAGTCAGAAGATAATATATTAATTCATTAGCACCTAGTCTGAGGGGAATTTCATACCTTCTGACCCCAATATGTTTCCTGGGTGGACAGCATTAGTCTGAGCTAAATTCCTGAGAATGTAGATTTGCAACCTACTTGTAAAAAATGTCTATATCTAGAGATTTATAAACGTTTAATAAAAATGAAAATTTGAAACTTCCTCAGTATGCAATCCTCTTTGTAATGCTGATAGAAATATGTCATCCAGACATAATGGTGATTTTATAATGAGTAAGTAATGAGGTAATATGGTTTACTATCAAAATTTCAAAAACATTTTTTGCGAGTAATTTACCCAAAAAACATTATCGAAATTAATCAAAATAAACAAAAAAAATGTCAACAATTTGAAATCGAATTGTTGACATTTTTTTAACTTACCTTAACATCTGGTGATGTTCTACACACATTTTGCAGGGGCACAAGCCCCCTGCATCCCCTGCTACTTATATATTACAACTCCGAGATTGCACTACACTGAGGAAAAGGGCAAAGTTCCTGATCCCCACCGTAGTGCGATCTCCAATCAATATGTCGACCTCACACCAGAGAATGCAACTAGCATTCGTTGTTGTGAGCTCAACATTTTTGAATTGTCGTTATGAAACTTTGATAAACTGACTTTTGACCATCAAAGTTAGCATAATGGCATTCAAAATTTTGATAGTAAGCCAAGGTGATACATATATTTTATTATTACAATTATACAAATAACTAATAATATCTGTCTAACCATAGTAGAGAGACCCCCAACCATCAGCATGACTTTTGTTTGTGCAGATGTTATCTTCATTATACAATGACTACTCATTACTATGTAAAAACAAGCATGCTGACTGGACAACCCAACCAGGTACACATTGTAAATTTTCCATATGGCAATAAAAAAAATGTCGGTCCACTTAAGTACCATAAAATGGCTAGACTTTCTATTGGTATATGCTGAGGGACAGAATGAAATACAAGAAAAAAGTGGGAATGTTCTATGAAACTAAACAGTCAGAAACATACCTGATTTTCCTTGTACTTTTGCACTGTCTCTCAGAAAATCTCAGCAATTAAAAAAAAAACTTCACCTGCACTGTATTTATGTACTGTGAAAGTGTGGGAACTTAAGTCCCTTACACATGTTCAGTACATCAGTAAACAAAGTAAAATGCAGAGGAATACTACTGCACCCTTACACAAAGACACTATTTTACAAAGGTAAACATTTTGTCTTTAAATAATGCTTTACCCTCACGATCATACCACACCAACCATGGGTAAATCCTGATATACTCACACCCAGTCATGGATTATTGCTTAAATATGCTGCAAATAAGTCTTGGAAATGTCACTCCAGTTTTGAAATATTTGTATAATTGTGATTTATATTTGCATATTTAATGGCCAAGTAAATGCAAATATCTGCAAAACAGTGCTAGTTAAACGCAAACTCGCATGCAAAGATTGTCCAGCATTGTGTATGCTTTAATTTGATAGAATAGAATATCATATAAATACTTTCTGGTTCAAGTTATTATAATTATTAGCATTTGGCATATAATTCATAATAATTTCAGAAAAATAACATAATATTTCTGGAACTGAGTACCAGGTTTATCTGAGGAGCCAGTATTGCCCTCTGTGGCAAATGGGCATGGGAAATGCTATTACACAATGTGTCCAGATGAGCAGTGCCTGAAATATTTACAGAAATATGAGATTAATTCCTATATGAATATTTTATTGGTAAACAATACCTGTAAATTGGTAGCAGGCATCTAAATCAAGGGGTAAAAAGGTCACATAGACAAACCATTCAGTAAAAACTGTAAGAAGGACCCAGCCAAGCTGTAGTCTTCACTGTGTAATACCTTAAACTTACAATGGAAGATGCCTATGGAATATATGCAAATGACCCCTTCAGGACATACCACTGTTTTATCTATATTGTTTCTAAATGCCCATGACTTTTACTTTTTACTTGTTTAAAGCTACATTTAGTCCAGTAAAGCCAAATCCTGCTAGATGTAGACATGTCATATTTTGGCTTTTTTATAATCTTGTCAGTACAGAATAAATGGATTATTTGACCATACTTTAGAAACACAGAGCTTACAACCAAGCCTGATGTCAATAAACATTCAAGTTTTTGCATCATCTTAAAAGTACTCAATTGTATTTATTACTGCTTGGTGTAACTCATTCTAAGCCTTTTAGTTTAAGCACTTGGGCTTCAGACCAGTTGTTTTACATTAGGAAGGTTTGTGGTCTGCACTGTAGTGGCAGAACAGGTAGCTTACATCCTTCTAAGTTGGGAACTGCTGATTGAGGGCTCAGTGTCTGTTATTCTAAAAGTGTATTAATTCTGGTTTAAGCACTTGTGCTTCAGGCCAGTTATTTTACATTAAGGGGGTTCGTGGTCTGCACTCTTGTGGGAGGAGAGGCTGGACTCTGCCCTTCTGAGCTGTGAATTTCTGGTTAAAGGCTTATAGTGCCTGCATATTTGAACTGCTTCTTACTGAAATTGGTACACCTTGTTTGCTGTAGCATAGACTAGATTCAGGCCTGCTGAATCTAGCTTTGTTTGTATAACTTGAGCACTAATCCAGGCATTCTTTAAAGTATTCAATTGTATTTATTACTGGTTGGTAGTAACTTGATTAAAGTGTAGCTACCATTCTAAGTCTTTTGGATTAAGCACTTGGGCTTCAGACCAGTTGTTTTACATTAGGAAGGTTTGTAGCCTGCACTGTGGTGGCAGGACAGGTAGCTTACATCCTTCTAAGTTGGGAACTGCTGATTGAAGGCTCAGTGTCTGTTATTCTAAAAGTGTATTAGTTCTGGTTTAAGCACTTGGGCTTCAGGCCAGTTATTTTACATTAGGAGGGTTCGTGGTCTGCACTCTTGTGGGAGGAGAGGCTGGACTCTGCCCTTCTGAGTTGGGAATTTCTGGTTAAAGGCTTATAGTGCCTGCATATTTGAACTGCTTCTTACTGTAATTGGTACACCTTGTTTGCTGTAGTATATACTAGATCCAGGCCTGCTGAATCTAGCTTTGTTTGTATGCTTGTTGTTTGTTTGCTTGTTATTTCCCTGAAAAGCTAATTCCACCTAAAACGTGGCTTTTCAGCACTTCTGTGGCTCCCTAGTGATATCTGCATTGCTTACTGTACTTATTTCCTTGTTTCACTTGAAAGAAAGTTACTGTTTGTTGTTTTTGCATTTAAGCTAACTGTAACACATTGCATTTAAGTTACCTGGCACTTGCTCACTAAAGCAATTATATAAGTCAGCACTAAAAAAATTAAAAGCACTACACCCTCACAAACTCCCCTTGAGTACCTTGTTCTCCACTGGCCCTTTTTTTCAATTATAAAGGAAATCCCAATACTATTCTAGCATGTCCAAAGGTCAGTTGTCAATCTCCTCTCCGGTCCAGCTGGTGAATCTGGGAATCTTGAGGCAATGTTACAACTGCCTCATGTACACATACAACCCTCTCCTCCTCCCAACAAATTCCAACACATGTGAGAGATGCAACCATATAGCCAAACTGGAGGCTAAGCTCTCTCAACTCAGTACTGGCGTAACCAGTCAAGAGGAGAAGGAAACCACACTCACTACAATTCCAGTCTCACATAGACCTACCACGACAGCAAACCAAACAGATAAACACACAAAAACATACTCGGAGGCTCTAAATAAAAATCTGCCTAAGCAGTAGAGACCTCCAAAGCAGACAACCCAAGCAACCGCTACCCCAAAACAAAACACGTGCAACACATAGCTCACAAAGCCAGTGTGCCGAACAGTCACAGCCCTTAAGGCTAAACAACACACCTGATATACTTGTAATAGGTGACTCTATCGTCAGGCACACTGACGTCCCGCTCACCAGGCTGAACAAGGAGAAGGTCACGGTGAGCTGCCTGTCAGGCGCTAGGATCCGCCACATAACACAAGCACTCAGGTCACTCCAAGGCAAGTACAAATATGACTCAGTCATTGTCCATGCTGGTGTGAATGACCTGAGACGTACCTCCCTGAACTACATGAAAAGAGATATAGAGGAGCTCTCTGAGCATGTAGCCCAGGCCTGTATGACCCTGACCTTGAGTAGCATCTTACCCTCACCAAGAATGATGCCACAATATGAAGACAAGATGATCAATTTCAACAATTGGCTTAAGTATTGGTGTCATTCAAAGGGGATCCAATGCCTGTCAGCCTGGGATGACATGCTCGACAAGCCACGATGCTTCGCTAGGGATGGCTTGCACATGTCACCCCTGGGCTTTCGGATATTGGCAAAGGCTCTTGCTACCCCCATAGTGCCTTTTTTAGGCAAGGTTCAAAAGACAAACCCACCTCCATAGGTATCACAAGGGATAAGAAACTAAGAGTAATGCTACTCAACGCAAGAAGTCTAAACCTCAAGATGCACTCACTCAAAACTCTCCTTAGCATGGAGAACATCGATATCTGTGCAGTAACAGAAACCTGGTTCAGGGCTCCCGAGAGCACCCCAGCACTACCAGGTTATACCTCATACCATGCTTTTCGGCCCCAAAACTTGGACCGAGCCACAAAAGGAGGAGGAGTATCGATATTCATCAAAGATACCCACACCTCCAGGTTGGTGGCAAAGCACAAAGCATCAGAGACTATCCATGTGCAACTAACAGTGGGTAAAACTGCCTTCCAGTTTATAGCCTGCTACAGACCACCCTCCCAAACCCAGGAACCCCACTCGGCCTTCCAGAGAACACTGGAAAATATTAAGGTCTCTCCAAACACCATTATATTGGGCGACTTCAACAACCCAAACATAGACTGGGAGCATTACTCTAGCTCCAACACCCTAGCCCAAAGGTTCCTAGAATTTATAAACTCAAATGCTATGGAACAACTTGTTACCACTCCCACAAGAGGGGAAAACATACTGGACCTGATCATCACCAACATGGGGACTCTATGCTCCAGACCAGAAGTGTATCCCTCACTGGTAAGATCAGACCATAAACTAATCTCACTGGATATTCACATCCCGTCCCCACCCCCTGCCCAGAAAACCACAGTGAAAAACTTCTCTAAAGCAAATTTCACACTCCTCAAAACCGAGGTGGAATCCTTCAAAGCCCCCGGGCCTGTGGAAAATACGGCCCAGACCACAGAATCCTTTATAAACACATTCTATGAAGACCTTCAGGAATGCATGGATCATGCAATCCCAAACAAAACCAAGACCCAATCCTCCAAAGGCAGATGTCCTGTCTGGTGGACCCCAGCCGTAAACAAGTGATATGTTCTAACAAAGTTAACTAAATTAGTGTTCTTACCTTTGTCTTTATTTAGGAGTGATGGGAAAGCCATCATGGATTTGTAATTGCCAACATCTTTCACCACTGCCTGTCTTTGGTTTGGTGCAATTTCTTCAAAGGACCTGTTCTCTGATTTGCAGGATTCTTCAGAGTAATCCTCAGGAGATGGTTCTTCTACTCTCACTAGTGGTGTGACAAATTTGGTTGAGGTCTTCACACATGTAACAGGCTCTTGATTATCTGCTTTTGTCATGGATATTAGACTCTCAGCTGGACCACTTCGGTAATGTTGTGCTGTTTCCTTGTATACTGGGGAAGCATCAGCTTCTTCTTGTATTATGTCCATGGTGACAGGTTTTACACCAGGTGAGTCCTGGTCCCTCTTTGGGCTTTCTTCAGATGCAGATGATGCATCACAAGACTCAATGATGAGGTCACTATCAAGTTCAGCCTCACGCTCCTCCCTCAGGATGCTATACTGGATAGAAGGAGAAGCAGGGGATGGTGGAGGCCCTCCAGCATGGCTGAAAGACATGTAGCTAGAATGCATTGCACCATCAGCAGCCAATGGATCTTCAGAAACCAGTTCAATTTCTGAATCACCAGATTCCCCACTGCTTGCCTCATAATCTAAATGGGATGAAGCGTTTGATCTTTCTTTTTCATTTTTTATAGCCTCATCTGGCTTCTCTTCAGAATGGCTTGGTTTGTTGTGTTCTCCAGCTATATCAGAAGGGCAGGGCTGCCTCGATTCCTTTGATTTGAAGGCACTCATTAATTCATCTTCTGAAATGTGATGCACACTTTCAGTTTGTGAGTCTGATTCTTCTACATAAAAAAAAATCAAAACATAGAATACAAGTGTTTTAAAATAACATGCAAACAAAGCGCTAATGAATATTAAACTAACATTAGTAACAGCTATATAGCCAAACTGTAGTACATGCATACTATTAGATTCTGTTGCAGGTACATTGCAGATGGTTCTCAGTATGATATACAATATAATTTATTAAGGAGGAAACAATTGTTTACTAAACTTTTTCTCTTGGTTATAGAATTTATAAATACTTCACCATGACTTGATTTCAGTCATGCTGTTTTTTCAAGATTAAATGAAAAGTGACCAATATACACAATAACTAATTACAGTGCTCAATTTAATCAAAAGTCAAAGCATAGTTTTGATTTATGTTATTCATCCACTTCAAACAGGCAGGCTCTGCCCTTCCTATTCATAGCAAAACTGAGGAGTAGCACAATGCATAACACAAACGTTAATATAAAAATAAATATGTTACAGTCATTGTCTTCATTGAATAACATTCTCAGATGCATATTTCCTTGTATGGAAAACTGGGTGGAGGGGTTAATTTTGTTATTTATTGACTGGGTCTTTTGTATCCATGGACAAAAGTTCTAGTTAGCTTATACTAGGTTATTACAAACTGTTGTAAAACAGGCACTGTGTACTTTCATTCAAGTCATAATGCAGCGAAAACTAATCAAACTTTAAAGGCATGCTTTTTATTTTCAGTACTATTACAATATATGAAAAAATCTAAATCTAAATGAAATAATAAATAAATAGCCATATGTGTGAGGAAAACATGAAGGAATTTGACTATGTTTGCTGCTAGGATTAGAATGTGTTTGAGTTCATTATGGGATGCCTCAACACATATACTCTAATTTATATCCAAAAGATGTTTTCCCTTTACTGTCTTACACTTAGAATGTTTACAACTGAAAAATAATAAGTCCTGAAAGACTGCTTTATTTTAAATCAAAAGGCAGTTATATGAAGCTTCTATCTGTTACTGTTAGAGAAAATGTGGTATCATAAGTCCCATGAATTAACTCTGATCAGAGTGTTGTAATTTTTGTATAGGTATGGAGACTGGGATCAGCATTAACTGTAGGTTATGTACTCACCATAACCTGGCATCTATGGTGTCCATTTTCATTCTTCCTCACAAATGATTTCAGATCTGACCCTTCGATCTGACTCGACCACATACACCAGACTTTGGATCCAGGTCTCAGGTTACTCCCTCTACCTGTAATACACTATTATGTCCCTATTACCTCAGATCAAGTTTGCTGCTTAATCTCCCAGTTGTCTACGAAGATGGAAACAGACAGAAGAAAAGACAAGGCTGAAACCTGGAACAGTATGGCTCCAAGCAAGTCTAACAGGAACTTCCAGGAGCAAAGGGACAGGGGATGGATGGGAGGGAAACTGAGGAGAATGAAAATGGACAGCACAGATGCTAAGTTATGCTAAGTACATAACTTATAAGTCTGATCATGACCTTTTCATTCCCCCTCACAAATGGGACTGAGTCTCCAGCTACATAGCCCTTGGGAAGCCCGCATGGAAGGACATGCCAGAGCACTGTTGAACCAAAAAAGCTCTGCTTCTGGGTATGATGTCCAACTTGTAATGTGTAACAAAAGTATGAGTCTTTGACTAAGTAGTTGCAGCACAAATGTTGTCAGGGGAGGTCTTTGACCAAAAAGCTGTTGAAGCAGCCATGGACCAAGTTGAATGAGTTCAAGGAGGTCTTGGGAAATGTAGTCCTTTATGAGAATAAACCAATGAAATGCAGTGAGTAATCCACTTTGCTAGAGTAACTTTTGATACTGCCTGACCTAGGTGATTAGGGAAAAAGGATATGAAAAGCTGATTTGCCTTTCTGAATTGTTTTGCTCTGTGAAGATACAAACTTAGTTGTCTGTGCGAATTGTAGAGAAGAAGCATGTATTCTCCTTTACTAGAAAACTTTGTGAAAAAAACCAGTAACTGAATGGACTGATTAATGTTATTTTTAGACACCACTTTAGGAAGAAAGCAAGGGTTAGTCTGTAGAGAAACCTTGTCTTTGTGAAAAACAGTGTAAGGAAACTTAGCTGAAAGAACATGGAGTTCTGAAATCCTTTTCACTGAAGTTATAGCTACCATAATGACAGTTTTCCATGAAAGAAATTTCAGATCAGACAGTTGAAAAGAATATGAGTTAATCCTTGAAGAACCATAGTAAGGTCCTAAGAAGGGAAAGGGTCTTTTATTGGGGTTCTGAGAAGAAAAATGCTTTTCATGAATGCTTTTACACAATCTGGAAGATGCCAGAGAAGTAGATTTATTTTCTGAATAAAAATTTGAAATCACTGCCAACTGAAGTTTAATTGCTGAAAAACTTGCACCTTCTTTAAAAAGAGATGCTAGAAAAAGGAGATGTAAGGAAAAAGAAGTATGACTGAAGTTGGGACTGAAAAATGGTCAATATTCTGGCTAGAAGCCCAAACAGAAAATCTTTTCCATTTGCTTCTGTAGACTTTTTTGGTAGAAGCTTTCTGGGAGGCCAAAATAATATCGCAAACTGGGGAAAAAGCCTGGACTGTCTAACTATTAGTGGAAGCGGAGAAACCATGCAGTTAGTTTGAAGGTGTGGAGACTGGGATGCTGTATTCTTGACAGATGGGATAGTAGATCTTGAGCAGACTCCAGTATCCATGGAAGATATCACAAGTGAGCCCACAGGAAGGGGAATCATACTTGTCAAGGCCAGAAGGGAGTATTGAGGCTAACTGTGCTCTTCAGCCTCTTTGCTTTCTGTAGGGATTTTGGAATCAGTGGAAGAGGAGGGTAGGCATAAAGGAGACCTGGGAGCCAATAGTGAATCAGGGAATCTCTTGGTGACTCCCCTTGAGGAGGGATCAGAGTAAAGTACTTGCTGCACTTGTTGCTGATGGAGGTGGCAAAAAAGTCGCAGCAAGGTTGGCCCAAACGCATGAAAATCATATTCACTATCAATTGACTTAGAGACCATTCGTGAGGCATCAGAATGGATTTGCTTATCCTGTCCACTAGTAAGTTGGTTTTCCTTGGGATGTGCATTGCAATAAGAAAGAGGTCTGAGATTGTCCATTCCCAAACCCTCATGGCTTCTCTACACAGGGGATACATTTGGGTTCCTCCTTTCTTGTTGATATACCAGACTACCGACATATCCATTAGAACTGCAATAGTGCCGAGAGGGAGAGCATCTTGAAAGGCCTGCAATGCAAGAAGGACTGCTGTTATCTTTAGAACACTGATATGCAAATTGGTCTCTAGAAGGGACCACATGCCTTGGAGCATCCTTCCCAAGAAATGCCCCCCCCCCCCAAGTAGTGAGGCATCCGTGGTCACTGTGGCAGCTGGGGGGGGGCAAGAATGAAGGGTCTGGCCAGAACTGGGTCATCAGAATGAAGCCACCAATGAATGTGTCATTTGCAAATTGGGATGTGTTTTATAGGAAAGGATAGAGGTTGACAAAGATTGGACCACTGAACAGCCAAAGTCCATTGGAAAATTTACATAAAGAAGCATGCTAATGGAACCAGCAGTATGGTAGCTGCCATGGACCCAAGAGCTCACAGCACTCATCTTGCTAGAGGAGAAGGTTGAGAAAGTATAGTCTGAACTTGAAGTCTCATGGACGTAATGCAGTGGTGGGGTAAAGAAGCTACCCGAGTTGTAGTATTCAAAAGAGTCCTTATGAACGCCAGGCTCTGTACTGGGACTAAATTTGATTTGGTAAGATTTATCAAGACACCAAAGATGTTGCAAATCTGGAGTAAATAGTCCCTAGTTTGTAGAAGTTGATGCTTGGATGGGGAAGTGAGATGCCAACCGTTTGGATATGGAAACACCTGGAATCTGTTGAGCCTCAAGTGAGCTGCTAATACTGCTATGCATTTGGTAAACATCATGGGGGCTATGGTGAGTCCAAATGGCAGAGCTCTGAACTGGCAATGATTGGCTCTGTATGCATTTTGGAGATTTATGGAGCACAGAGAATCATCCTTGTGCAGAAATGATAAGATGGACTGGACTGTGATCATTCAGAACTTCACCTTCTTTACATACTGGTTCAACTCGTTTAGATCCAAAATGGGTGTGGGGTCCTCTGTTTTCTTTGGCACTAAAAAGAAGCATATGTTCCGAATCCTATATGGTTGGGTGTGACCTTTTGGATGACTCTCTTCTCTAGCAGTTTTTGTATTTCTTGTGCTGCATCCTTCCTCTGACTGGGTGGAACATCAAGAAGTTTCTTCCTTTGAGAATTAGTATGAAGGGAAAAAGGTATGTAATAACCTTGTAAATCTGTATTCCACTTCTTATAACTCTTGTAAGCCCATACAGTTGTATATATTGTTAGTTGTTCAAAGTCAAAGTCTGTTTATCTCTGTAATTTGGAGTTTTTTCTCCCCAGGCCTCTGCTGAAAATTGGTTCTCTTTGAACCAGTTGGATTATCTCAGAAAACAAATGTCAAATAAATAAATAAACCTCTGAATATTATTCTTAGCACCCAATAATTGTTTGTGATATTTGTCCATGTGTCTAGGTGCAAAGTGAATCGACCCCCAACTGCCTCCAGAGTTGAACAGTTGGGCAGCACTTCAGGAGCACTGATACAGCCTGTCAGAAAAAGAATCTCTAAAGCCCTGGTTCTGCAGGCCCCCTCTGCCTCTAGGGTGATGTCCACTGTTAAAGTTACCTCTTCTGCCTCTGGAGGAATTCTCCCCTCACATATCCTGGAAAGGTCCCTGAGACTTACAGAACCACATCTTCCTACCACCCTGTTGGTTTTTAGAAAAAGTCTATTGAGAGTGTAGAAAACGTGATTCCCATGGCAGACAGTGCCTTTCCTTCTTGTTTGCTGCAGGTAAATGTGTCCTTGACTGATGGCCCAGATAAGGAAGTGCCATCAAATGGGGAATTAATAAAGACATCTTGTAGTGCTCTGCAAATTTGCATAGCCGCATCCAGACATGTCTCCTTATGGCTATTCCTGAGCTGGCTGCTTGTGAGGTACCTTCCACTGTATGGGAGAAGAACGTCACTGAAGCATTTTAAATGGACAGCAGAGTGGCCAGCTGAGATGAAGTCCTTCTGAAGTCCCCTGCAGACATGGACTCAGAGAGAGTATTTGATAACTTCTTCGTAAAATCTCTCCGTAGCCTAGTAAAATGTGCCAAATAATTTAGAGACCTCTGCACAAAGGTAGCTGAGGTAAAAACTTTCTTTCCAAATCTGTCCAACACACTGGACTCTCTCTTAGGTGGATGGACAGAACAGCTGTGCTCTGCCAGCTTTTTCTTGGTGGCTGCCACCACCACCATAGCATCAACTGGGGCACCTTTGCTGCAGTAGGATCTATTGTGTGTGGGGGAGCAAAAGTTGTCCATGCGCTTGAGGATGGCTTCAACAGTGTCCAGTTCCATCCATGCCCGATGGGAAACCAAGTCAATCAGTGCATCTGCTGGGGGGGGGATCACCCAAGACATAGATAGTCCTGAACCAAAAGCCTTCAGAAACACTGACTCTTCAGGAGAAAGAGATTGGGAAGACCAACCTCCTTTCTGTTTGAGGATCTCAAGAATATCTCCAAAGGAGATGTCATCAGGTGGTGATCTGGGGGATCCCACTCCCACATCAAAGTCAGTGTCTTCCGTGAGAGACTTCATTGGGAAGTCAGGGTATCTCCTCTTATGCGTCCTCTTCTGAGGGACCTCCTTGGTGGGATGTTTGTGGGTGGTCTCAGAATAAATGGGAAATTCCTCCAGGGGACAGTCTGGAGACCTCCTGGAACTGGCTGTCCCTGTGGAATAGGTATGATAGCCTCAGAGCTTGGAACTAAAGAGGGGAGAGGGGTAGAATCTGAGACAAGAAATGACAGTTGTCTGTGGAAAGAAAAATCCCTTTCTATCTCCTTGAAAGCAAAAGGACCAGGGGAAACCCTTTCTTCCCTCCTCACAACCAACGCCTCTGAAGAATATAGGTCGGGGGCCATTCCCAGATCTGAGCGGCAAGGGGAGAATCAGATCAGAGCTGTCCAGGGCCAAAGCTCTGAGAGGGAGGGATAGAAACAACAAAATCAGAGCTGAGTCCAACCTTTTGAATCCCACTCTGATACCTTGGCTCCGAGACCTACTCTGATCAGAGGGTATCGGAGCAGAAGCAGTCAGGAAAAACTTGAGAAGAAACTTCTTCCTCCACCCAAAAACCTCTACCTCTGGGGGGATCCTATCTAAGGAAAAACCCATGGTCCAGAGAGGAGAGGGAGACATGGACTGTCTTTCTAACACTCCATGGATGATGGAGGGATGGAGCTGGCAGGACTCCCATCTGATCTGAGACCTATCAGATCCAATCTCATCTCCTCCACATCCACCCTGAACACAAACTCTCCTGGAAGCGGAAGCTATTGGATCAGAGTAATTATATAGGATCCAAAGGTTGTGAGAACTTAGGATCTGAGAGGAAATGGGATGAAATATAATTTATTGTATTCAATGAGGAAGGAGAAGGAGAGAAGACAGGAGACTGAGCAATTGTTTCTTTGTTTCCAAAGAAACTGGACATAGAGAGCTTAGAGGCTCTAGAAGAGTTGATCTGGATATTAGTTTTGCCTGTCAGCTAAAGTTTGAGGGTTAAAGGTCGAGCATACCACACAGGCCATATTCAGATGATCTGGTCCTATGTAGTAAACCCACTTCTTGTGGGTATCTGAAGTTGGGATCTTATGCCCACAAAAAGCACATTTTTTAAACCCTGTCTGTTTCTCTGACATAGCAGATAAGCAACAAAGTGAACAGAACTAGGGAAAACAAATGCAAGAGAGGAACTTTTTTTTTTAAAATACCAGAAATAAAGGAGAATACCAACAAGGTTTACCTTTATATCGTCGATCATATATGATCGACCTACCACTTTGTCGGCCTGTTTTCCATGAATTTGAATCCAAAACACTTCTTAAATGTGGAATTAATGCAGAATTTTGACGTGTCCAGTCACGCTACACCTCCACACCAGTGCTACCATGGGTCAAAAGGGGGCAAGATTTAGGCGTTCGCATATATGGTTTTCGGCATTTGGGCCGTTCACATTTTGGAGTTCGCGGAAGCGTGGCTGACCTTTTTGAGATCGCCGTTTTAAAGGTAAACCTACCAACTATGGCATTAAAAATTTACCTAAAAAGGTAAAGAAGGAGATATACCAACAATGGTCCAGAGGAAAGAACTACAGAAGTAGGAGAGGAGAGGTGATAGTATAGAAGAAAAATACTAGTGCCTAATGCCCAGCCAAAACTAAGAGGGAGTAAAGAAAATAGGAAAAAAGGATGTTTAAATAGGAAATAAGACTGATATATATGTAATAACAATGAAAAAATTAACCTTACTAGCCCAAGAGCGGAACCTGCATCTAACCACAATGGTGGCAAACGAGATCTGAGATAATGGGGATGGAATAGGGCCTTATGGGTAGAGGGAGTAGCTCAAGAGCTGGATCCAAAGTCTAGTGTATGCAGCCAAGTTGGATCCGATATATTCAGATATATTGTTAGACCTGGTGTTACCCAGAGTTAAAATCTTTGCTTTGGACTATAGACTATATATACAGACCCTTGAAATGCTGGTGTTAGACTTGGTGTTACCCAGAGTTAAAATCTTTGCTTTGGACTATAGACTATATATATAGACCTTTGAAATGCTAACAATGCTGTAAGTAATAACACTTACAGCAGTCTGCTTCAGCTTGAATGAACAGTGGCATGTTTGGTATTCACATTTTGTTTTAAACTGGAAGTATATTTTTCATCACTTCCTTTATGTATAAGAAAATATTTTCTCATAGGTAGTTTAAATCACAGCTATCATTCCAAATGACTATGATTTACTAGAGATGAGGGTAATCCTACTCAATGCTAGAAGTCTAAACCTCAAAATGCACTCACTCGAGGCACTACTTAAAATGGAGAACATCGACATCTGAGCAGTGACAGAGACCTGGTTCAAGGCTCCAGAGAGCACCCCATGCATTACCAGGCTATAATTCATACCACACCTTTCAGCCACCTAACCAAGACTGAAACACTACAGGCAGAGGCGTGTCCATATTCATTAAGGATATCCACACCTCCGGGCTAGTTGCTCAGCATAATGCATCCAAGATTATCCAAGTGCAACTAACTCTGGGCAAGACCACAATCCAAATTGTAGCTTGCTACAGATCCCCCACCATGCCCCAGGATTCCCACTCCTCATTTCTTGATACACTGGAAAATATTAGGGTACAACTTAACACCCTAGTAATGGCCGATTTCAACTACCCCACCATTAACTGGGAAAACTACTCATGTGTCAACTCTTGTGCTCAAAGTTTTCTGGAATTCATAAATTCCAATGCCTTGGATCAACTTATCCACACCCCCACCAGGGGCAGCAATATCCTAGACCTGGTCATTACCAACACGGGCAACCAGCGTTTCACACCAGAGGTCAATTCCTCATTGGTCAGATCTGACCACAAGCTAATCACGCTAGACATCCACAACCCGCCCCCACCCCCCATTAGGGAAACCACCATAAAAAAATTTCTCCAAAGCCAACTTCATGCTTCTTAAGACAGACGTGGCAAACTTCATGATACCCATGCTGACGGACAATAGAGATACGACTGCTGAATTCTACACAAATGCACTTTATAAGCACTTCCCTTATAAGTGTAATCCCTAACAGAACCAAGATGCTATCCTCCAAAAATAGGAAGCCAATCTGGTGGTCCCCTGCCATAAACAAACTCTACAACAGAAGAAAGAAACTGTTGCAAAAAAGAGTAAGATCCCATGATTGGAGAAACTCCCTGGTCAGCCTCAGTAAGAAGCTGAGATCCCTCATAAAATCCTCCAAAGCTAGTTACGAAAACAAAATTGCCACTGATTCTAAAGACAACCACAAAGCATTCTATAGCTATGTCAAGAATCTCAATGGCAACACTCAGACCTGCTCTGAGTTACAGCACAATGGCACTAAATATATAGAACCAACTGATATTGCCAACACTCTGGCAGATAGGTTCAGTACTAACTTTACACCCCTCTCATCCCCTAAAAGGCCCATCTCTGTACCAGAAAAATGCAAAGTTCCTGTAATCATGGCTGCACAGGTAAAAAACACATTTTCCAAAGCCAAGAACACAGCATCCAAGGGACCTGACAACATCCCAGGCTGCGTTCTACATGAACTACAGAATGAACTGGCACCCCACCTAAGTACCATGTTCAATCATAGCCTCATCTCAGGCTTTGTGCCCACTGAAAGGCGCTCAGCGATGCTTATCCCACTCCACAAAGGGGAAGCCACCACGGACGCCGGGAACTACCACCCCATTAGCCTGATGAGCCTGGTCTGCAAGGGTATGGAATGTATAATCATTGAACTTATAAACAATGACATTGGTAATCTCCAAACTCTGGACCCCACCCAGTTTGGGTTTGTAAAAGGCAGATCATGTCTCCTAAACCTGATAGACTTCTTTGAAGAGGTCACCAAAGCCGTAGATGAGGGTAAGGTGGTTCACACAGCCTATATAGATCTCACCAAGATTTTTGCCACCATCCCCCACTCTGGAATTATAAATAAACTCACTAAAATACGTATAAATCCCTATGTCACAAGATGGGTTGCCAACTGGATCACTGACAGAACCCACACTGTGAAAGTAGCAGACTTCAAATCCAACATCAGACCAGTGACAAGTGGAGTACCACAGGGTTCAGTCCTGGGTCCTCTCCTGTTTGGTATCTACTTCTCTGAAGTACAGGCTAACACAGAAGGTCTTTGGCTAATGAAGTTCACAGATGACTGCAAACTAGGAGCCATAATCGAAACTCCTAATGATGTGGACATCCTACAAAAGGACCTCACTGAGACAGATGCCTGGTGTCAAAGCCATGGACTCAAGCTCAATGCCAAAAAGTGCATTGTTATCCCCTTTGGTAAAAACTCTGTACCCATGAACTACAACATAGGCGGTAGTATACTTAACACTGAAAGTGTGATAAGAGACCATGGGACAGAGGTGGACAGTAGTCTCTCCTTTGATAATCACATCACCACAGTAGTCAGGAAATCCTTTTACGTGGCACACTTCATCACAAAAGGTTTCTCATCCAGGAAAAAAGAGGTCATTGTTCCCCTCTACTCATCACTCATTAGACCCATTATAGAGTACAATGCCCCTTTTGGTATGTACCTCACAAGACATCTACAACAACTGGAAAGGCCGCAGAAATACCTCACAAAGAGGATTACCGGCCTCAAACAGATGCCCTACACAGACCGTCTCAAAAAACTCCAGCTTTACTCCATCGCATATCACCTACTCAGAGGTGATCTCTGTTGGACATGCTCCACTTAAAGAAATCTCAATCACTCCGAGCTACACGCTCTAGGGACCTAAACCTTGTCAGCACCTTAAATAGGGGTCTGTATTAGAACATTGAATATTTAACAGTTCGAATCACTAAAGGTCGACCTTTATTGATCAAACTGTTAAAACATTGAATGTTCAGGAAAAAAAAATAAAAACAACAAAAAAAAAAAAACTAAATGGTGTAGGCAGGGGGGCAAGCCCACCTGCACCCCCCACACCCCTCACTACTTATATATACCAATGCTGAGACCGCACTATATTGAAGTAAACAGAAATCTCCCCTTACAGAGATTTCCGTTTACTTGTTCGATGTTCTGCAGTTTCACTATTCTCGTGTCGACAATGTCAGATTCGACATTGTCGGCTTTCGTGAAATGAATATAGACCCAATAAACAGAACATACTGGAGGGATAGATTCCTGTCCCAGAGACTTTCCATACTCTGGAATAAACTACCTATCTATATCAAACAAAGCTCCTCATTAGCACTCTTCAAGAAAAATCTTGATGATTGGATGGGAGATAGGAAATTCACCCTGGAGATCACTTCTGTGGCTCTGCTCGACAGGGGCACAGGAAAATAATTTTTTTGGGTGACGAAAGCCAGGGTACCTTTTGGGTAGGCTTATATAGGCCCTAGGGCCAATAGCCTAGTGGTTACCTATGAACATATGAGAGATTAGGCAAAGGTTTTTATTTGTATTTGTTCATTGGGGTAGAACACTTATCCATGTGGACTTTTTTCAGGCTCAGCACAGGACCACTGCTTGGTTAAGTGATTTACTCACAGTAAGCAGATGGAAACTGATGGAATCAAACCCTGGATTACTTGAAGCAGCTCGTAGCCTTAATCCTCTGCACTACCTGCTATACTGCAGGTTCACATAGTCACTTAACTCATTCATGCTTATAGTGCCTTTTTGTATACCTCTGTTTTACACCCACATCTCCTAAAGGCATCCTGACATTTCTTGAGGGGTTGGTGGCTGATTTTCTTAATTAAGCAATTTACCAATTAGTAATAGGCATAATAAGAAAGGTCAAGGTAGCGGTAACAAAATGACACTACAACTGTTAATCTAGGATGCCCTATACTGGAGTTACTAATCACCATTTTCAATTATTATTCATATTTGCACTCTAGTTTTTATAACCGAGAGAGCTACATGTAATTGAGGGGCAGTGTGTGTAATGCCGTGCTGGGAGACACAAAAACATATTGCCACTGTTCATGTATGGCACACTATTACTGGGGATGTTGCTAGTTGTTTCATTGTAATTATGTAGATATATTATATTATATTTTCATATTTCCAAAGCCAAATTACTTACAAACTATTATATGGTATCAAGTGAAACCTTAGACAATGTTGAAGAAAACTGACATTAATATTTGTACATCTTGAGAGTTATTCAGCATTATTTATGCTGTTAATTATATATGATCAATTGTTTGACTGGCAGTTTGGCACAGACGTTTAAGACTATAATAACCTATGCCTTGTATCAGTCCATTTTTTAAATCTTGCAGCCCCCATTTGCTTACTGCGTGGCCCCAGGTAAGCCACGTATCCATATAGGGCTCCTGGATTAAACTTGAATGGGTCTATGTGTAGCACTGTTTCACCCTGTTTAACAAAGCATACTTTTATAAATATCTGAATAAACAAGCACCGAGAAATGAATTTCTTGCTACTATGTGAAATCCCAAGTCTCCTGGACAAAAGTGCTCTGCTGCTATATGTCTAGGTTATATAGGTTCCAAGATATAAAACATTATTTATGAAACTTTAGAGATATATAATTCTGAGTTTGTGTTCATTATAACATATTCCAGTGTTGATGTAAAGACTGCAAAGGCACTGAGCATTATCACTGTAAAATATTGTTTTTGCTGTTACACTTGTTATTTGTACCTTTTTAATAACATTTACTGTTCACAAGGTATTTTCATTTGTTTGGTTTATGTTTTTCCTAACTAGATTTTATTTGGAAAGTGCTTTGAAATATAATGATATGTGCAAGGCAGGCTACTGGATATGTGACATTCCATAACTCAGATGTGTTAATGAGTTAAGGGTTACCACGCTGGTAAGTATTTGTGAATATAACTTCTAATAGGTTATATGATACTAGTTCAATGCAGATTTATCAGGTGTAATTCTGATTAGTGTGAGAAAAATGATACTGTCATATTAACTGTTTTTATAACATAACATTATATTTCACTTTCATAAGTAGTGGCCCATGGCAGTCATAGCCGGTCTTAGGCATAGGCTAACTAGGTGGCCGCCTATGGAGCTGCAGTAGCAGGGGCACTTTTCCAATATTTATTTGGTGTAGGTCGACCAAGATGGGGGCACCGGGTGTTGTGGGGGGGCACCATGGAGCCCTTTTGCCTAGGGCAGCAGTTGACCTAAGGCCGCTCCTGATGGCAGTGCATATAATCTCCCAGATGAAACAATGAGTATTTGTATATTACTTCCTCTAAGATACTGTATAAAAGATGTGCTGTCACGATATAACTGTAGTGGACCACTGAAGTGGTCTACGCCAAATTAACCACGGTCCAACCATCCCTAAATGACCAAATATCCATGAGAGTTAAATATGTGTGTGCTTGTAGCTAATGAGGTTTGAAGGATTTGCTGTTTTATAACCAAGGGCAAAATAAGCAAGCCAAAAATAATGGAACATTTATATAATAAAATGTAGGCACCTCATTTCAGTGGATGTCAAGTATTTTTTGTTCCAAGTTTTCAACACATTCCTTTCCTAACTCTGCCTCATAAAGTATACAGTGAAATACAGAAAATACATTTCTATACAATAAATTCCATAATCTCCTCATTTATTCTGAAGTAATAATGGTTGCCACAGAGATCTCATGGAAATATCACTATAGAATAATGTAAAAGTGATAAGAATATGTTAAATGCACACCTACACCAACTAGTTACCTAGAAACGGCCAGCTTCTGGAGTACTAGAAAAAGTCCATTGTGTTACTGCTCCACAAGAAAACAGGTAGAACCGACCCATGAAACTATAGTTCTCATAAACCTGACCTCATCAGCAGGGAAAGTATCACCAGAACATGCTAGAGGTTTTCCTGGAGAACAATAATCTGTAGAATCATTACAGCTGTGAGTTTGTGGTAAACAAGTCATGCCTAACTGGTATGATTATTTTTGAGACTTTGTTATGCTGAAACTCAAAAGAGGAACAATGTTCAGTATTTTAGTACTTTGACTCCAGTATCGCTTTTGATTTAGTATCTCGCATGAAGTTGATATTCACAAGAAGGCACTTTGGAGCATGTGTGAAACAGGCTAAATTCTTAAAAGGTTGTTAGGGAACAGCAATTAATTAAGTCTATCCTTTCAAAGTAATAGTATGTGGGAGTCAGTCTTGGTCAGTAAGGATCAGTGCTCTTTGGCATCAGTATATCAAACATCATTAAGGGTAATTACAATTGGATCAACTAGTCTACAGTTGACACTAAGACAGAAAGGACAGTGGAGGATTTTGGAATAAGGCTTAAGTGGGACCTGATGAGACTAGTAGAGTAGGCTATGAAGTGGCATCAAGGTTTAATGCGGGCATATGGAAAGTACTTCACCCCTGCTCTAATAATTCCAAAATCGAATACTATTTGGGAGGAATGAATATGAAAAGGACATTAGGAAAAGACATTGGAGTCCTAATTCCAGCAGAAATGACTGAGCACATATGAAATATGAAAGCTGCAGCCAAAGCCAGTACTATGCTGGATACATCATAGAAGATCAGATTCTAGAAAGGGACAGGTAAAATTGCACCCCCCCCCCAAGTAGATCTGTGTCCAGGCTCCACCTGGAGTAGTGTATTGGGTTGTAGTTCTTGTACATGGCTAAAGATCTCAGGCTAGTGAAGAATGTGCTAAGAAAGCCTACCATGATAATAAAGGCACCCGAGAATAAAAGGTGCAAGGAGGTTGGAAGCTAGAGCTATCATCACTTGAAGACAGGCAGGTAAAGGGGACTATGAAGTGGGTACAGACAAGATACATACGGACAATGTGATTACATATATCTCAAGTGGAAAGAAAGGAGACAGGGAAGGGATCTTACTAGACAGCTTTAGGGTACAAAGTTCAACCCAGACCTTAGAAAGTATTACTTTTACAGAAAAAAGGTTTTGAGTAGAAAGTGGACTGTGACTGCTAAGTTCTTTGAGAAGTCCAGTGATCGATAGTGGGCTAACAGAAGGGATATAGGAGGCAAATAAAAATATACTAGTCACAAAAATAGGTAAGCCTAGATAGGCAGCTGTTTTTTCCTGCAATCCAAACTAAGTAATGCAATGTATATTAACCGTGGTGGTATTTAATAATTTTCATTATATTTCCAATGTATTTCAATCGAACCACAAGAAGTGGTATTTTATTAAATTATTTATTTATTTATTTTTTACTTTATTCATTAGTTAAGCAGGTAAATCCAATAGACTTGACTGTCTATTAACAAACAAAACTGATCACTGCTTGGTCTGTTAACTTCCTTAGAATCACACTGATTGTGGGTGAAGCCTGTCAGATGACCGTAACCTTAATCCACTGAACTAATGTGACTGAAGTAAAGACATCTTCATATGCTGCAGCTCATTCAACCTTTATTCCAATCAGTAACAGTTTATTTCCAATGGTGGCATCCGTGAGTGGTGTGGTATCTAAAACCTGACTGAATACCACAGTTTTTACTTGTATGTAGTCAAATCTGTCATGTCTATTCCTGTTCCTTAAGGCATTTCAATATCATGATATATTTCACTGAATGTATTAAGTAAAGATATGCCAATCAAATAAAAAAATAATATATCTAGTTGCTATTTATAAATGTCTTAGCATGTCATCCATTCCAGCTGTCTCATATTCTCTATTGGCGTAATGGTTATGGCGTTTACCTCAATGACACAAGATACAAGGCTTGATTCTCACCTGATGGATTAGCATAATGATTAAGGTGTTTTTTCCCCTCACAGACATAAGGTACAAGGTTTGATTCTCACCATAAAGGGAAACTGGCAGGCTTTAAAATGGCCCATAAGGGCAGCTAACCTAGTACCTATCTATGAACCTCCGAGGACAGGGAGGAGGAAGAGAAGGTGAAAGTATTACTGGGCCATAACATTTATAATGCCTGTAATGTCAAAAGACAGAACATAAAAATAAGAAATTGAGGAATGGTATTCATCGTGGAAAACTTTACCTTAAAGTAATTATTTACTTAATATACTTAAACAGTAGGGCAGTGATTCACTTAGGCTTTTTTCAGACCATCCTGTTGAGGACAAAACACTTGATGTGATAAAGGTAATACAATATATATGCCGAAGAGAAAAAAAAATATTTGACTCTTGAACTTTTGACAAAAGAGATTATAAACTACATATAAAGTAAGTAAATTATTAAGACATTTCACAAAATAGTGTATTCTGTACACTTTTAAATTTGAAGAATTAGTCTTAGTAGCAAATTCATAACTTGGGGATGTGCTTCTATATATATAGAGTAACAGAACAGTACAATATGCCAAAGTGGTTGAACACACTGGAGGAACTACATACAGTGTTTACAAAACAATAAAGAAGAAAAATAGAAGAAGGGGGCTGATAGCTGCAGGGTGAGTTTGAAGTAAAGCTGAATGGCATGATTGTGTAATGTATTTTAAATAAATGATGGATTTTGAGCAGGGTTTGGGAAAGAAGTGGTTAGGTGATATTCTGGGTGTGGATACAGTTATACTTTGTATATTTCAAAATAGATTTTTTTAAGTTTCTATCTGAAGTCATGAATGACTGAAATATTTTAGAGTAGAAATAAGATTCCCAAAACACCCAAGGCAAAGAAAGATAAGCTCTGGTCTGTGATACACAGTCTACCCGTGGTGCTTTGAGTGTCCTAAAAACAGAAATGATAGTCTTGAGGATTTGGGTTTTAGGAGGCTAGCCAGAAAGGGAAAGGACTCAAAGAGTTCTCTGTTTTACCATTTTGCTTTGGTTCAGAACTGAAAGGTTCTCTTCTGATGATGAAAAGATACTATGGATGGAGGGTGTACTCCAGTTGTGCTAGGTTTTTGATGAGAAAAAACGGGAAAGTTTTTTTTGACATAGGAACAGTCTGCTAATTTTTGGCCTTGTTTTATCAATGTATTGGTGAATATTTAAAAGTTTATGTATGTATGTATGTATGTATGTATTCAGTGCACTGATCAGTACTGGCCAATTTCTGGCTAAGCCTGGCTGAATTAGTCACCTAGATAGCAGATGCAGCATATAGTCTCTAGTTTATTATGGTGGTTCTTACACAGAGTATGCAATATATAAATGTATATCCATATTTATGAGCTCCGGGCAGGTTCCTAATATCATGGCTTTCCTTTTTGCATATGTTTGATTGACAGCAGGGGCATTTTCTGCAACCAAATGGAAAGTACAGACTGACCATTTTTTAGCCTTTTTAAGTGTGTTGTGAGAGAGTTGTATCAACAAATAACCATATTGTTTGTGTATAGTATATGGTGTACTTGTGGAAAGTTGGTGTGACATTTGCTAATGAAGATAGAAAAGAGAAGTAGTGATGAATGGAACCTTGAACCACACATTTTGAGAGAGGAACACTGGGTCACAATTTGTACCTAACTTTACAGAGAAGGTTATGTTAGACATGAAATCCTTGAGCCAGTCAGGGGACTTTGGGTTATTCCTAAGCAATGAGGGCTTGAAATAAAAGGATATGATCAACTGACTCAAAGATTTTTATAAGGTCTACAAAGAACTTATACGATTGCCTTTGTCAGCATTCAGAATAGTATTGTCAGTTAAGATATATAGTGCTGCTATTGTAATTCTTCTCATCCAAAAACATACTTGTTGGGAGGCATATGATATATTTCTGAATGGATGTACTTCGAAATATTGAAATACAAATATGCAGAATGAGAAAACATCAGTCCAAAAGGACTGAAACTCATTAGCCCATTAACTTGTAACTGACTTTGGTGGGGAGTGTGTATGGTAATTTGGCTGTTGGGTTTTGCGTTAGGATCATTGTCAAAGAATATTGTAGTACTTTTTGTAACATTAAGAATTAAGAGGTTAGTCAAGAACAAGTTCCAAAGTAGCTTAAAGTAGGACTGAAGATACTCTTGGAGTAATTTTAAGAAGACAACTGAGTCATTAGATGACTTTTGTCATCAACATAGAGATTAATTTTGATGGGGAAAGAATTAGTTCTCTTACAATCATAATTTGAAGATGTAAATGGAAAGTTAACCCTCCAATGGATAGATGTCGAGGAATGATAATGTATATAAAAGCAGCATTTCTAGCTTGATTAGGAGGATCATTTTATTTAATATGAGAATACTGCAGTGGAGACAGGGTACCCACCAACACCACATTTGAAAACAAAATAATGACAAAAGAAGAAAAAGTAGAAAAAGTCACCTTGCAGCATAGCATGCTGAATAGCCTTTGATGACAACATTACAATGTAATTTTTACTTGCTAGCATGTCCTTGTCATTTTAGAAAGGACATATCTCTCTTCTTACTTTTATGTATTATATTAACACAGAAGATTATTATAGAGTACTGGATGTTTCTCTTACGCAATATGCAGTTTTCTAAAGCTGCCTTGATGTTGTTTGCATGCAGTATGGTGCTTTCTTTTCAATATGCAATTGCTGATGCAGCAAACTCCCTCTTTGTATGTGCCTATAGTTTTCCTGAAGGCTTTAAGTACCGAAAGCTGCATATTTAGAAGAATAAATATGATATGATGTGGGCATTAAATAATCATACCAGCTCTCTCGCGTGCGATTCTTTCCCGATTTTAAATAGTTCATTTAAAGATATAAATTTCACATATGTTAATTATATAATGTTGTATTATTTATATATAATTATGCTCCTAACATGCCAAGTCTTATGACATTAACTGCTGTACAATACTGTTTGGGGGTCTGAATATCACTGTTTTATTTGAAAATATTACAAAATAAGAACATATTACACTTATGCATTTAGTAGTGTTTTAGAAATACATAAGAAACACTGCATACTAAGTAAAAAAAATATCAGCTAAGTAGAAATGATGTATACATATCAAAACTGAAATATAGAAATGCTCCTTATACTTCTCTGTACCCCAACTTCATGAGGATCGATTCACAAAGTTCAACTCCCCCAGTACTGAACGTGACAAGCACTGCTTTATACAGGAAATCCCTTCCAGTGATTCTTTCACTTTGGGAGATTTCTCCATTCAAGTTTGAGTGATCATGGAGTTGATATACATATGGTGAAGGGATGTGGGAGGACCTGCACCCCATATAGAGGTGCAGGGGGGAGGGTTAAATTTGTTTGGTGGGTTGAATCCCAAGCAGTTTAACTCACCATGTTGAGTCCTCAGCAAGTTAAATGCCAGGAATGAGTAGGTGAAGCTGTAACATATTCATCCTTATTTAATGATTTAAAAGATAATGTTATCATGAGAGTGATTCAGTAGTGATGCTTTAGGTCTGGTACTGCAAGCTCTTACACAAAAAATCTTATGCTGGGGTGTGCACATATTTTTGTCACACTTTGATGGCATGCAACTGCAGATGATATGTATTTATCTATTTATTTATTTATCACTTTAGTAACTGGGGTAGAACTCTGATCCAAATGGACCTATTTGAGCCTCAACACAGAAATAAAAATAACATTACACAAGTTAATTAAAAAGAAATATACATAGACAAGTAACACTGTATATGATGATAACAGTGAACAAACAGCAGTGACAATGCAATAGTTTAAAATGTATGCAGCCATTTGAGAAGGATAATTAGGAGAAGAGGTGGAATTAGAGTGTCAAAGTGAGGGGGGCACACTGAGACATACAAAGTGAGGGGACACACTGAGGCATACAAAGTGAGAGGGAGTGCACACTGGAGCATACAAATTGAGGGGGAGCACACCGAGGCATGCAAAGTGGGGCTAGGCACACTGAAGCATGCAAAGTGGTGCCAGGCACACTGAGACATACTATGTTTTAGAGATGCTAAGAAAAAAGGAGAGGGCACACAAAGGTTAGCTATATACAGTAATTACAATGAGGTAAAAGATTTCAACAGAACATTCTGTAGAGATGAGAAGATAATACAGGAAAGGGTTGAATAGGTGATAAAGGTGTAAGGGGAGGGGGAATTAGGTTATGTGACCAGTGGAAAAACAACTGCATTATGCTTCACACTTGGTGCTGTTTAATCTAGGCTCAGAAAGAGAAGTATGTAGATAGGTTTTTGAGATGAGTTTGGGTCCTGGGATGGAGAAGGTATGTTCAATGCAACAAACTCTGATCCCAGGATACTCAAGGAGTGGACCCAAGTGAATACAACTTCTTAGATTGTAACTGAGAGCTTGCCTGAATAAGCTAGAGGGCATGAGCTTTCCTTGAGGCACTTATAGATTTGGGATCCAAGAAAAATGTTCTCTCACTGTTGAACAGGTAGTCAGATAATATTATCTAATATGATACAGCAGTGCTCAAACTTGGGAGTGAAAGTGATAAAACAGCAAATGGAATTATTTATAGGTTATGTGGTGGTGGAGTTTTTTTTTGGAGGCTGCTACAAATGGAATGCTGTATTCCAGCTGGACCAATAAGATGTCTTTGCCAATGGAATTCCTGGTTGGTCTTGAGAGAAAATGTGAAATTTTATACGACCGAAATATGAAACAGGTTATCTTTTTCCATGTGTGTTGTAGACACAGGTGAAAGTTCACAGAGGGGTCAAGCCACAAACCAAGTTATTTGAAGGAGTTGACTTGTTCATTGGGGTTGTTGATGTGGCCATGGCTGAGAAAAGTTTGTGAGTTACTGTGGCATTTAGGAGTAGTACCAAAAAGTATTGTTTTTGTTTTAGAAATGTTAAGATTTAGGTTTTTGTTGTTATGCCAGTTTATAAATAAGAGGAAGTTGGCTTGTAGTTGCTATTGTATGACAGAGTCTGATTTCAGCAAAATAAAGTCATTACATCAGCATACAGTAGGACAAGATGGTGGGGGGGGGGTTCATTTGGAAGTTTATCAATGGATATGGAAAAAAAGAAGGGGAGCAGGTATTGATCTTTCTGGGACTCTATTCAAAAGAGAGCAGGAAGTAGGGATGGTGTTGTGGAACTGAACAGAGAAGTACTGGTTAAAGAGATAACTTTGAAACCATGAGTTGCATCTGGACTAACCCTAATCTCCATTAGGTGGTCTAAAAGGATCCCATGTTCAACCAGATCAAAGATTCTGGTGAGGTCAATAAAAGGGCTCCAGTGAGGATGCCTTTATCCATAAAAAGGAGGATGTCATCAATAAGGGACCAGAGAGTAGTGGAGGTGCTCCAAGCAGCCCAAACATTTTGCGGTTTTTAGGATATAAGATAATATTGGGAAATGCATACAGTGAGTTGATTACAAACTAATTTTTGAAGGATTTTTCAAAGTGTGGGAAGGATAGAAATGGGATGAAATTCAGTGGGGTGAGAGGAGTTAGATTTTGTGGGGAGGGATTTAACAATGTCTGTTTTCCAAATGCCAGGCATTATGTTTTGGGTAAGGCAAAGAACAGGAGTGACTAGGATGTCCCTGCAATGGAATGCAAACCAAGAGATAATATAGTATGGACCAGCTGGAGAGTCAAGTTTTAGGTCTTCAAGAAAATGTGTAATGTCCTTAGTTTTAATTGCCTTGAAGTGGAAAGGGGAATATAAGGGGGAGGTGAGAGGACAAGTAGGTAAAAAGTGAGTGTTGTTAAACTCAGAGATGGATATGTTAAACAAGGAGATGGGTAATGTGCTGAAGTAGATGATGGATACTGTCGTATTTCTACAAAATACTTTCTTATAGCAACTAGAAAAATAAGCATTTCAGAATTCCTTTTTTAGTTTCTTTTTATGGCACTTCTAAACTTTAAAATCACCAGCAGAGTGCTTTAATGGAAATCAATAATTTTACTGTTCATTACTATGTAAGAAGTTCAAAGAAGCATATACTAGTACTGTTTTCTTTGGAAATCTCTACAAGATATGTGGAGTGGACTCACTATGTCGGCTCAGCATATCAAATCTCAGAACGTATCTGCTCAGTTACTTCCATATCAGCTTCCAGGTAACATTCTGTAATGTTTATACTTGATATTTTATGAGTTAAAGCAAAATAAATAATTTTTTGTAGGGTCCCGTTTAGTTTATTTTCACTTGATGTCATTACACATCAGATAAAAAAAACTGTCAATGATGATCTGCTCACCTGACTAACATTTTGTCTTAAGATCCACCTAGAACTCACAATAAAGCTGAATGCTTGCAGTCTTACTCTAACTAAAAGTGAGCAATAAAGCACAAGAAAATAACTTCAGACAGCATACTCAAACAACTCTGACTTGAGCTCAGATGTTTGAGTAAGTGACTTTTAGCTATAATACACGTATGCAGCTTAGTTGTGCATTTAGTTGACCTAATACTGTAACGTGTTCACCTTGAACAAACCTGTTTATTGTGAAAAACAAATATGTCTGTGTACTTCTATCTTAACTCTGTTAAGCAGACATATTTGATATGTTTTGTAAAAGCCTTGGGGTAATAAAGTGTCTCATGGCATATATTGCAGTGGCTTAGTTATATTTAGATTTTTATTGCATTTTTCTACAGTGTGTACAGTACCCTTGAGTTCTTGTTAAATATATGTTCCAGCTGGTTGTTTAATAACTATTAATAATGTTTTCAGTCCCTTATAATCTCTGAGTTGAGGACTTATGGGAAGGTTTCACACACAGATAAATCTCTGCATTATCTTGGCATGTAATTCTCTAAATATAAACTGTATAAGAAAGATAACGTCCATTTCATGGCAGACAGATGATCAGAAAGAATTTTGGAATAAAAGATTCTATGAATTTAAGTACTCATATTCCCTGCTTTTGTTTTTGCAAACCTGATTGATGAGTTACAGACCAAATTGAACTGTTAGGAATCATCAAAGTATTCCTGGTTGAATCTTAAACAAAATCAATATGCTGTAATGTTATTTGGCTGAAAATAAAGCCGTCTAAAAGAAATTTTTTGAGTATCAGTTTCTAGAGTGTTTTTGCCTGGTTGCTGGGGAGTATTTTTTTGCAGGATTTTTTTACATAAATGTCCATTCACTAAGCATACCTCATTTTCACCAGGGATCTAATAAAGCAACTAGCCAAAGAAATAACCATCTTATTTTCTCAGAACTGAACTGTATGCATCCATAAGCAGTATAGATAAGAGCAACCTTGCTTGCTCATCTGTAAAATTTAAGCCAGTGTATTTTTTTGGGTCCAGACCACTGCAGACAGCACTGAAGACTTAATAACTCCCAAAATGCTTAAATACAGTTGTTTGTTTACCTTATTGTGTACTTGTTTGCTTAATGGTAGCATGATTAAGCATACTTAGTTGATAGGCCATTTTCTGTTATAACACAAGGTGGTATTTACAGTGAGTGTCAGGACTTGACCATGATATAATGGAAGTTTCATTGCAGCTCTAGTGGGGGCATTTACACAGTGTAAGATGAATTATTGTCCTAATTGGGGCCATTTCCACAGTGTAAGGTGAATGACTGTATAGTTGGTTAACTATTAGAACCAGAAGTGTATGGTTATAGAACATGGAGAATGTGAGTTTGGATTTGTGGACACTGAAGTTGGTTCTATAATATGGGGCATGATTTGAGTGTAAGGCTTGAAGTACAGATGTAAATTGTGGAAACTGTGGACAATGGTCTTCTAAGAGAAAAAGCCTGAACAGTGTTCTGACTGCGCTCATTGGAAGAACTGGTGGATAATACATAGGCAGAAATGGACTGGGATAAAAAGTTGATGATCCTGGAAGATGATGAATGTACACTAGAGGCAATTTAATACTAAAAGCAGAAAATAAAACATGGATATCATCTAATTTTATGGAGCCATTTTTTTGCTTTTATTCTTATTATAAGGAGACAATTTTTGTTTTCTGCTTTCAGCCTACATTGTTTATATTGTCCATTTAGCATCATATAGAATATAAGTACACACACACACACACACACACACACACACACACACATATATATATATATATATATATATATATATATATATATATATATGCATCTATAACTTCTGAAAAGCATTTAAGGAACACAAACTACGAACAAATTAATGAGGATACCACACAGTGATTCCTTAAGCTTTCATTCCTCTTTATTTGTATCGGAACTTCTTCAGAATGGATCAAATGTCAAGGGACTGATGTATAACACTAGTATCAGAGATCATGAATAATAACACAATGCAGCTAGGAGCCAATAGTAAACAACAACACACTAGTAAAAATACATATGCATTAATGATCAAATACATTAGACTGTCCAACCAAATAACCTGTACAATACTAATAAGAAAACAAGCTTTGTAACTATACTCTCCCAAGTTTTACAATGCATTCCTGTGTGATAGTTATTGTATGAAAAGCATTATTGAATAAAAGTGATTCAACCCTAAAATATGCAGTGTTATTGAAACCATTTTAAAGCACATTTAAGATTCAGGGACTCGTTCAACCCTGGGAAAAAATCAGCTTTCAATCTCAGCTGCCACTTTAATTCCTGAACCTGTAATTTACAGTCAGTGTCTCCAAAGAAAATCTTAATATGTTCCAACACAAAGAACTTAAAGGACCTAAAATTATTACATAAAGAACTATGCTTACCAAGAGCATTGACAAGGTCCTTGTTCCTAATAGCCCCATAATGTTCCTTTATTTTGTCGCTCAATTTACGGACAGTCTTACCCACATAAAAACATGAACAGGTGGAACAAACTGCAGAATAAACTATCATACTAGAATTGCAGTCACAGTAGTTATTAAGGGACACTTTAACGTTGCAGTGAGGAAAAGTATAAGATTCACCTTCCAAAATGTGCTGACAACACACACATTTACCACACTTGTGCATTCCTTTCCACTGGGCAACATCAATTACTGGGGCTAAACTAAATTGATTGTCTTTATTTTAAAAAAATGCCTTTAAAGTCCTGGTTCTTTTGTATAAAAATATAGGTTCTACCCCTAAACCAGTCCTAATGTTCGGATCACATAACAAGATCTTCCAGTTATTTTGTAGAATGTGCCTAAGGTCATTTAAGTCTCTACACACATGGGTAATGAGAAACTAAGGGAGTGTGTGGAATCAGTGATGTCTCTATGTACATTATGTGCTGGAGTGAATCCAAAGGTAACTATTGGTTTGTATTTGGCAAGTCTTTCTCCAGTGATTTGATTTCTAACTGAATCAATTAACAATACAGGATACTTCTTCTGTACAAATAAATTGGAGAGAAAGTCACATTCCCTTTCAAAAACCATATTATCACTCGTCAGTCTAGACACTCTAATAAACTGACTTTTAAGGACATTCCTTTTCATAAAATGGTGGTGGGAACTATCATAATCAAGATAATTGTTCCTAAAAGTACTTTTTCTATGAATAGAAGAGTTGAAACAGTTCTTTTCTCTGTCAATGGAAACATTAATATCCAAAAATGAAACTACATCACCTTGACTACCAATTACAAATTTCAAAAACCCAATACTGTTCGATAAAATGTCCACAAACATTTTGAGTTGATCCACACTTCCTTCCCACACAAAAAAAATATCTTCAATAAAACGCTTGTAACATTTCACAAAGAAAAACCCAGGTAAGTGAACCAAAGTGTCAGTCTCCCATTCAGTCAGGACTAGATTCACAAACGTAGGGGCCATCTTTGTCCCCATTGCCACACCTCTGACTTGGTGATAGATGTCCCCATTGAAATGGAAAAAGTTATTCTCCAATACTAAAGAGACAAGAGTAACCAATGTGTCAATTATTTTCCTCGGTAATTTAACATATTTACACAGATAATGTTTAATATAGTCAACACCTTCCACATGGGGTATGCTGGTATACAGTGCAACTATGTCCAGGGTAACAAGTATGCTGTTAGAAAGATCAATATCAGCATTAAACAATGTGTTTAAAAAGTCCAAAGAGTCTTTGATATAATGGGGTGTAGCTTGAACTAACGGGTTAAGGACGAAGTACATATACTGAGCTATATTCTCAGTTTTTGTTCTCTTATTAGATATAATTAGTCTGAACAGGGGGGGGTAGATGGATTTTTATGTTGTTTAGGGATGCCAAACAATTTCCCTAAACAAGGATTCAGTGTCCACATGAAATTAAATTCTTCCTCATTAATGTGATGGTTCTCACGTAAAGATTGCAAGACCTTGTCAATTTGATCAAAATGAGAGTAAACTGTTGGTAAAGAAACCTTAACATAAAAGTCATCATTAATCAAATCTTCATGAATTTTGTTAATATAATCACATTGATCCATAATCACAACCCCCGTCCCTTTATCAGCTTTCATTACTCTAAGAGTATCATCATTAGACAATTCCATCAAAGCTTTTCTTTCGTTAGTTGTTAAGTTATACCACTTGTGTTTTGATTTAACATTCAAAGTGTTTCTAAAATCTTCTTCACATACCCTTAAAAAAGTAGATAACGTATTATTAAGAGGTGGGTTGACAAGACTTTTGCTCTTAGGGACTGAATTGTACCAATAATCACCCTGGTTTTGTGAATTACTGATAGACTGTGAGCTCTGTGAACTGGACTCTTCTTCGTCACCATCAAAAAATAGCTTAAGATTCAACTTCCTAATGTATAATCTAGGATCAAGTAAAATGTTAGATAAGTTTGCTCTCTGTGAAGGAATGAATGTAAAGCCCTTTTTTAATACATTTAAATGATCCTGGGATAGACTTTTATTAGAAAAGTTAAACAGAGACATCAAATCAACACTGTTAGAACTACAGTTAGAGTCATTGTTACTACATGTAACCTGATCAACAACATAGTCAACAGCCAATATTTGAGACTTGCTACTGATACCACTATTAGATACTGGTGTAACTACTGAAAGAGGGGACCTGATTACTGTGTTTGCAATACCATGTCCACAAATACCTAGACTGTCAAAATGATCCCAACTCGTATGATCACACGTCATATCATTTTGTGTGTGTTTCAGAATGGTATCATGGGATTGAGCCACCTGCAACTTGATCTCGTTACCATGTGTCTCGGAGGAAGATTTGAAAATCTTGACCCTTTCCCTTTTTCCCTCACAGCAGAAGGAATTCCTTTTGTTGAAGTATCCCCGTTTAACCTGAGAGGGGTTGCTCTTTGGTCTAAAAAAGACGATGGTGAGTTGTGGACATTAGTAGCAGGACTCGCATTACTATTGTCAGTAGTGGAAGTAGTAGCATGTACAGAAGAAGATGTGTGACCAGGAGATGGGGCCTGTTGACTGAATAACACATTCCTAGAAGGTGGCTGGGGCACCAAACCCGGTAGGGTAGTATGAGGGATAAAATCAGTATTCCCAACCAATCTAGGGCCAGTCGTACGACCAGAAATGCATCCTTCTCCAAACCGTCTGCTATCAACAGTATGGGGGAAATCCCTATCCATACAATTGGAGTCATTGAACTCATACTGGTACTCCCTACCAGGATTCCTATGAGGTCTGGACATGTTAACCCTCCCAAATGAGTTAACTGGGTGGAACAGTGTATTTCTAAAATGATCAATCCGACCACTAGTGTAAAACCTGTCTGTAGAATTAAATCTAGCTTGGTGGTTAGAAATCCCATCTCTTCTATTAAAGTAAGCTACTTTGTCATTCTTGTAGTTTCTACCATAACGAAAGTAACATTCTTCAGAATAATCCAAGTGAAAACCAGACCTAATAGGATAAGCATTACCCAAATGGTATTGCATTTGATCTCTCTTTAATTTGTTCCTTTTCCTATTCAAAAGCGTGGCAGTGTACCTAGTTATCTTGGGGGACTATAGAATCATATAAGGGTTTGAAAATACAAAACTCTGGATGGTTACAAATATTCTCATTAAGTGTGGAAATATCATCTCCAGTCTCCTGTAACTCTTTCTTGTGGTCACTGATAATGAAGATCTTGTTATGTGATCTGAACATTAGGACTGGTTTAGGGGTAGAACCTATATTTTCGTACAAAAGAACCAGGACTTTAAAGGCATTTTTTGAAAATAAAGACAATCAATTTAGTTTAGCCCCAGTAATTGATGTTGCCCAGTGGAAAGGAATGCACAAGTGTGGTAAATGTGTGTGTTGTCAGCACATTTTGGAAGGTGAATCTTATACTTTTCCTCACTGCAACGTTAAAGTGTCCTTTAATAACTACTGTGACTGCAATTCTAGTATGATAGTTTATTGTGTAGTTTGTTCCACCTGTTCATGTTTTTATGTGGGTAAGACCGTCCGTAAATTGAGCGACAAAATAAAGGAACATTATGGAGCTATTAGGAACAAGGACCTTGTCAATGCTCTTGGTAAGCATAGTTCTTTATGTAATAATTTTAGGTCCTTTAAGTTCTTTGTGTAGGAACATATTAAGATTTTCTTTGGAGACACTGACTGTAAATTACAGGTTCAGGAATTAAAGTGGCAGCTGAGATTGAAAGATGAATTTTTCCCACGGTTGAACGAGTCCCTGAATCTTAAATGTGCTTTAAAATGGTTTCAATAACCCTGCATATTTTAGGGTTGAATCACTTTTATTCAATAATGCTTTTCATGCACTAACTATCACACAGGAATGCATTGTAAAACTTGGGAGAGTATAGTTATAAAGCTTTTTTTCTTATTAGTGTTGTACAGGTTATTTGGTTGGACAGTCTAATGTATTTGATCATTAATGCATATATATTTTTATTAGTGTGTTGTTGTTTACCATTGGCTCCTAGCTGCATTGTGTTATTATTATTCATGATCTCTGATACTAGTGTTATACATCAGTCCCTTGACATTTGATCCATTCTGAAGAAGTTCTGATACAAATAAAGAGGAACGAAAGCTT